>NC_056732.1:1866021194-1866197149 GCF_019279795.1 Protopterus annectens
ATCTTCCGTAACTCTCTGAGTCAGCAAATAGTTCCAAAATGCTTCAAGGATACAACGATCGTTCCATTACTAAAGAAGTCTCCACCATCTTGCCTAAATAACTACCGCCCTGTAGCCCTCACCTCCACAGTGATGAAGTGTTTTGAAAGGGTAGTCAAAGATGCCATAACATCTCGGCTGCCTGCTGATCTTGACCGTCTGCAGTTTGCTTACTGAGTAAACCACTCTATGGCAGATGCCATCTCTCTAGAACTCCATCTATTGCTGGAACACCTTGAGAATAAGAACACCTATGTAAGGGTATTATTCACTGACTTCAGTTCTGCTTTTAACATGGTCATCCCTCTTCATCTGGTAATGAAGCTACTCCAACTAGGCGTCAACACTTCACTTTGTAACTGGATTCTTGACCTTCTCACAGACAGACCTCAGAAAGTATGCATAGAAAATAACTCCTCAGATAGCATCACTCTTAACACTGGAGTTCCACAAGGATGTGTACTAAGTCCCTTGCTGTTTAACCTGTTGTCACACCAGTGCACAGCCTGGTACAATACATATCCATCATCAAGTCTGCTGATGACACAGCGGTGGTGGGCCTCATCAGTAATGATGATGAAACAGCGTACAGAGATGAGGTGGAATAACTGATTACCTGGTGTGGAAATAACAACTTAGCACTAAATGGGAAAAAGACAAAAGAGATAATTGTGAACTACGGGAAAAATCACAAGGAACATTCTCCCCTCACCATCGATGAGGAAACAGTGGAAAGAGTGAGAAGCACAAAGTTTCTGGGAGTGACATCGATGAGGATTTGTCTTGGGACACAAATACAATGCCATAGTCAAGAAAATTCACCAGAGATCACACTTTTTAAGAAGGCTGAGGAGAGCGAAACTCCCATCGACAGTTCTCTCTATTTTCTACAGAGGTCTATAGAAAGCATCCTGACAAACAACCTCGTAGTATGGCATGGAAGCTGCTCTACCTCCGAGTGCAAATCCCTCCAGAAAGTGGTGAAGACAGCCGAGAGGATCATTAAGACCACCTTGCCACCTATCCACAACTTGTACTTATCCAGATGTCTCAGCAGGGCCAGAGGAATAATTAAAAACTCAATCTGCTTACAGACTGTTCCTGCATCTATCATCTGGAAAGCACTTCCGAAGCATAGGTTGCAGAACTAAGAGTTTCAGGAAAGTACAGTTTTGTACCTACCATAAATGTAGATGTTCGAGTGCTAATACAGCTGCAGTCATAACAGATGGGTTCTCCTGCCGTCAGGCGGGTCCTCGGTCGGCCGAATTCCAAAGTCTAGGTCCAGCGTCGGTTGTCGTCGCTACTTCCCTGACGTCAGTGTGACGGGGTATAAAAGAACCAGCCGACGCCATTTTCTTCAGTTTTTCTTGCCCCAGATGTCAGGTGCCCCCAGAAGGAAGGCAATACATAAATTTATGTAATAAAGCAATGCAAAATAATCAAAATACAGTAGTTGCAAGCAAATACACCATAAATGAATACCCCAATAAGGTTGTATGAGGAGGTGTTAGCCAATAGGCCTGTCCCAAGAGGGGAAGGAGGGAGGGAAACCTAGACTGCAGCTGTATTAGCACTCGAACATCTACATTTATGGTAGGTACAAAACTGTACTATGTTCATCGTGCATACAGCTGCAGTCATAACAGATGGGTAGAATCCCAAAGCTAAGAAAGGGGTGGTAGGCACTAGGTGGAACTAGGAGGAGCCAGGATGCCCTGCAAGACTGCAGTGGCAAAGCCTGCTCTAGTTTTGGAGTATAATGGTAGGTGGTAGTGCTTGGAGAAGGTATGCACAGAACTCCAAGTGGCTGCTTCCAAAATATCTTTGGTAGGAACTCCTCTAAGGAAAGCTGCAGAGGTAGCTGTGGCCCTTGTGGAGTGAGGTCTGATGCCTGCAGGTACAGTTTTACCATGGAAAGAGTAACAAAAGCGTATGCAGTGGGCTATCCATTTTGAGATTGTCTGTTTGGAAATTGGCTTCCCTTGAGCTCCTATAGCATAGGACACAAAGAGCTGTACTGTTTTTCTGAAAGGCTTTGTTCTGTCCAAATAATAACGCAGCTGTCTGTGGATGTCCAAGGAATGTAGTAGTCTCTCCCCTTTGTTTTGAGGATTAGGGTAAAAGGTAGGTAAGTGGATAGCCTGATTCAAAGCTACCCTGGATACCACTTTTGGCATAAAGGACGGGTTGGTTCATAAGGAAACTCTGTCCTGATGGAAGATGATAAAAGGCTGCACAGCCATGAGGGCTTGTAGTTCCGATACCCTGCGAGCTGAGGTGATAGCCAGAAGGAAAGCTGTTTTCCAAGACAAATATTGCAAATCTGTTGAGGCAGCTGGCTCAAAAGGAGGCAAGATCAGCTTTTCTAGAATGAAATTGAGGTCCCAAGCAGGTATGGGTTGTTTCCTTGGGGGCTTTATATTCTTAGCCCCTCTGAGGAACTGTCTTAAGAGGGGGTGAGAGAATAAAGGTGGATCAGTGTTGTATTCTGCAGAAATGGCTGAGGCATGGATTTTGATGGAGGAAAATGAAAGTCCACTGCTTAGCAGCTCAGCTAGATACTGTAATATTTGAGGTAAATTCAGTTTTCCAGGATTCTGGCCCTTTTTCTCATTCCAGGCACAAAACCGTTTCCATTTAGTGGAGTAAGCTTTTCTAGTAGACAGCCTTCTGGCCTCCAAAATGACATCCTGCACCTCCTTGGAGAGTAGGGTCTGTTGTGATGTTAAGGAATCTTCCATGCGGCCAGACTGAGTGTTTTCAGCTGACTGTGAAGAGTTTTGAAGCTGTGCTGAGTCAGAAGAAGAGGCATTAGTGGTAGGGTCCATGGTGGGGAATGCGTCAGGCTCCTCAGGAGTGGGCACCAGTGCTGTCTTGGCCAGTCTGGAGCAATGAGAATCATCTTTGGTCTGTCTGCTCTGGTTTTTAATAGAACATTGGGCAGCAGAGGAAGAGGCGGAAAGGCATAAACTGTCATTGTTGTCCAACTGAAAGAGAGAGCGTCTACTCTCCAGGCCTGTGGATGAAAAGTCCTTGAGCAGAATTTTGTCAATTGGTGATTTTTGTGGGAGGCAAAGAGATCTATGTCTGGCTTTCCCCATGCTTGTATTATCTCTGTAAAAACTTGAGGATGCAACTTCCATTCGTGTGGATCTGTCATATTTCTGCTTAGGTTGTCTGCCAACGTGTTTTCCTTGCCTGGCAAGTACTGTGCTTGAAGTTCAATTTGTAATTCCAGAGTCATGTTCCAAAGTGACATGGCCAGTCTGCATAGGGAGTATGAATGGGTTCCTCCCCGTTTGTTTATGTACCACATTACTGTGGTGTTGTCTGTCCTTATCAATAGTTGACCTGGTTGTAGAAGGTCTTTGAAGGCTATAATAGCATTTATCACTGCTAGCATTTCCTTTTGATTGATGTGAAGGTGCTTTTCTTTTTGGGACCATTTGCCCTGAATGCACCGATCTGTCATGTCGCCCCAGGCATAGTCTGAGGCGTCTGTTGTGATGACTTGATTTGCTTGAGGCTTGCAGAATGGGAGACCTGTGTTTGTTTGGCATGCTTGAGCCCACCACAGAAATTCCTTTTGAAGACATGGAATTAGTGGTATTATTGTTTCCAAACTGTGGCTGTGTTGAGACCATAGGTTTTTCAGGTACCATTGAAGTTTCCTCATATGCAGCTTTGCACATGGGATTAGTAGGATGCAAGATGCCATGAACCCCAGAGCCTGCAGGATTTTCCTTGCAGTCAGCCTGGTGAAATTTGCTAGTTTTCTGAAGTATTGAGTTAGATGCCCCTGTTTCTCTGGCGTGAGGTAGGCCATCTGGGTGTTTGTGTCCAAGTTGGCACCCAGGAAAATTATTTTCTGAGAGGATATTAGCCTTGATTTCTGCAATTTTGTCTGATTGGGACATGCAGGTATGCCTCCTCGAGGTCCACTGTTACCAGCCAAGACTCCTTGCCCAGCATGGGAAGAAGCTGCTGTAATGTGAGCATCTTGAATTTTGTGCAGTAAAATGTGTTTAGGATGGATAGGTCCAAAATAGGTCTCCAATCTTTTCCCTTCCTTGGTACCAGGAATAGTCTGGAATAAAAACCTTGACCTTGTTCTTGAGTAGGTACCTCTTGAATAGCTTTCATGTCCATGAGATCTGAAATTTGTCTTTGTGCCTCTGCCCTTTGATTGTGTGGCAGGTTTGGCATGCCTCTCATTTTTGGAAGGGTGTGAAAATGGAATCTGTAGCCTCTGTTTATAATGTCCAGGATCCATTTGTCTTTTGAGACAATATGCCAATTTTTCGAAAATAATGCCAGTTTTCTGCCTAAAGGTGCTGCCATTTGAGCCTTGCTTGGCATGCAAAGGGGAAAGTCATTGGGCTTGCTTTCTGAATGGCTGCAAACTATCCTCACCACCTCTTTGTGTAGGAGCTTGCCATTGTCTGCCTCTAAACAATCCTTGAGATTGCCCTCTGCCCCTCGGGTGCCTGTATCTACCTCTTTAGGGTCTGTCCATGGCTGGAAAGGACCAATTTTGGAAGGCCAATTTCTACTGAAACGTGGATGTTGTACCTGTAGAAAATCTTTCACTGTTTGCATTGATTTAGCCTTTTCCTCCATTTTCTTTAATACCTCCTCAGCTTTAACACCAAATAATACATCATTTTGTAGAGGGGCATCTAGTAATTTAGCTTTGACATGATCTGGTAAGGTTTGCTCCTTGAGCCAGGCATGTCTACGTATGACTGATCCTGTAACAGTAGCTCTACATGAGGCCTCTAGAGCATCTAAACCACATTGCAAGGTATGTTTACCACTTGTTCTGCACTATGCATCAAATCCTGCAACTCCTTCAAGTCTGGTTGTTCAGGTTGTGACATTTTGCTTCTCAACTGTGATAACAGAAACTGTTGGTACTTTAACATATGGAACTGGCAGTTTAATGCTCTCATGGTTAAGGTGGCCGAGGTGTATACCTTTTTTCCTCACCTTTCTAAAGATCCGGAATCTCTCTCGGAAGGTAATGGATTTTTAGCAGTGGAGGCCTTAATTCCCTTGGGGCCCTGTGAGATAGTTTCTGGGTCAGCCACATGGCTTTTGTATAGAAATTGGTGTGAGTCAGGAACCCGGTAGTACCTGTCAGGTTTGACTGGAGCTGAAGGTAAAGAATCTGGGTTAAGGCAGGCCTCCGAATACACATCATCTAGTATGTCTAAGACAGGAGGCATAGCCAGAGGCCTGTGCTGAGGTAGCAAAAGAAAATCCCTAAGCCTTTTCTTGGAATCTGAATACTCTTGGCCGTCCCAATGGAAGTGTTCCCTTAAGGTATGCAAGGTTTCCCCAAATGAGTAATCCTCTGGAGGGGAGACTGAGGGAATGGACTCCTCTGCATCAGAATCTTCAAAAGGGGAGTAAGAATGTTCCTGTTCATCCGAGTGCTCTGAAATAATGGAGGCCTGGTCAGAGGAGGGGGGATTCTTCCTCTACTCTGGGCCTTTTGTTCGGTGGGGGTGAGAACCCCTGATAAGAGTAATTAAATCCTCAGCCATTTTAAGCATCTGTTTTTTAGGCATGGGGCCTGGAGAAGGGCCCTGTGTAGCTGGTCTCTTAGAATGCATGGCTGCTTTAGACTTAGTGAAAGCCTTGATGGAAAAAGAGGAGGAAGGTCTGAAGACACCCTGAGAGGATGCAGATCTGTCTACATTTTGAGTTTCACCACCAAAAGTGGCTTCGGTATCTGTAGTCGGGGTGTGGGCCGAGGAGCCTGCGACCTCGGGCACAGAAGACACTGCCAATGAAGTGTCGTTGGTAGGCAGGGGCTGCGTAGGCGCCTCGCTGAGAACCGAACCACCTGTAGTCGGCTTTGGCGTGGTGTCGGCAGAGGCCGCGGACCTCGTGTGTCGGTCCTTATCTTTGCGTTTTTTAGACAAAACTGGAGTCGGAGTATCCGACGACATAATATAGTTAATTTTTTTGCCAAAATAATGCTGGGCGAACTCCGCCCGATGCTTAATGGTGTGTTTGTTGAATGTAGCACAAAAACGACAGACCGAGACATCGTGGTCTGGGCCTAAACAAGGAATGCAGAGGGAATGAAAATCCTTATGCGGTATTTGCTTCTCACATGAAATACAGTTATTAACTTTGTCTGACATCGGTCTGAGGCAAGAAAAGTTTCCCCAACGGGGTGCTTAGCTTTCAAGAAGACTTCGGTTGCAAAATTTCCGTAATTTTAGGAGCTGGCCGACTGGCACTTGCGAACTGCTTCTGCTTCGGGCACCGTGCGGCAAGAAAGACTGAAGAAAATGGCATTGGCTGGTTCCTTTATACCCCTGTCGCACTGACGTCAGGGAAGAAGTGATGACAACCGACGCCGGACCTAGACTTTGGAATTCGGCCGACCGAGGACCCGCCTGACGGCAGGAGAACCCATCTGTTATGACTGCAGCTGTATGCACGATGAACATCAGCTTCTTCCCTAATGTCATCAGGCTGCTGAACTCTACTACACTCCATTACGTCCACCTGTAGAAGTTAGTAGAAACTGTCTCAAATTGTGCATTAACTTGGTTACCAGTCTCATCTAACACTTAGTGCAATATTCACCATGACTGCAACTTGTAGGCCATCTAGGGAAGTAGCAATGCAGTAAAATATCTCTTCTTTCAGTGCAATACATGTTGCGAATTGGTAAATCAACCATAGTGCAATACTGTAAGCTCCATAGTGCAATACTCTAATGTTCACAGTGCAATACTCTAATGTCTCTTTCTGTGCAAGGATCAATACAATGTCTTCACCAAGTATCCGTGCAATACTAAAGTTTCATACAAGTAAGTGTTCATGTCGAAAAGTGTGTAAATGTTTTTCTAATTATGTGCAATATTAGTCTGTCTACCTGCATGTCCGTGATGTAATACTTAGGTGTTATATGGGGCCTATATTAGAACATCAAAGTATTACTACTTTGAATGTTCTAATATCGAACCCTTTACATGAAATGCTGAAAATAGCGAAGCTACAGAATATCGAATACTTTCCTAGGGAAAGTATTCGGTGGGCCGTTTCTGCAGCTTCGCTACTTCCTCGACTGTGGAGCGAAGGTTACGGTCCGGGTTAAGGTAAGTGTGTGAATGAAGGTGAGTGTGCGATAGGGACCTTAGGGTTAGGGAGCGGGAAATGTGAGTGTGTGATAGGGACTTTAGGGTTAGGGAGCGGGTAAGGTGAGTGTGCGATAGGGAGTTTAGGGTTAGGTAGCGGATAAGGTGAGTGTGCGAAAGGGACTTTAGGGTTAGGGAGCGGGTAAGGTGAGTGTGCGATAGGGACTTTAGGGTTAAGGAGCAGGTAAGGTGAGTGTGCGGTAGTTACAGACCTTAGGGTTAGGGTTGGATTAAGGTAAGTGGATAGGTAGTAGTGTATGTATGGTTTAGTGTCGGGTTTTGTGAAGTGTCTGTGTGTGGATTATGTATTTTGGTGTGCTTGTGTTGTATGTATGTTTGTTGGAACAGCAAATTGTTTCCCTGGGAAACAATTTGCTGTTCTGAGTGTTCGATGTTATGGTGTTTCGAGTGAAATGGTTCGATATTAGAACATTCGATGTAGTAATACTTCGCAGTTCTGATATAGACCCTAAATATATATATATATATATATATATATATATATATATATATATATATATATATATATATGTAAGTGTCTGTGAAAATAGTCTATATGTTGTCTGCACATTGAGTTCTGAGACACGGAATTTCATTCAGTTTTTGTACTTGTGTGATTTCTGAATGACAATAAAGATTACTTTGACTTATCATGAACAGCCAATATTGATCTCTTATGACGTCCATGGCCTAGACTGAAAATTTATAATTTTCTGTCTTAAAATGAGGTTAGTTCCATACCTGATTATATGACACCATTGCTGTCAAGTTCAGTTTCTACATCCAGTATTTTTAAACCCAGGTCTCATGGATGAGTCTAAATGGGGTAGATGTCACAAGAAGAAGAATGTTTTGGGTACAATGTTATTTTAATCACTGGATTTTACTGAAAAGAGTAAATGTTGTTTTGGCCATGAATAACTCAATGTTTAAGTTCTTTAATTAAGGGAAGAACTGTGACTTTGAAATATTACTCCTTTTAATCTGCCATAGTGATACTTAAATAATTGCGCTGTGCTACAGAGATTGGGGGAATAACAGTTTTAAGTATATGAGAGAATTACTGTTCAAACAAAATATCTTTGTTTTGTCCAAACTTAAGCTTAGACAATTACAACCGTATAGTCAGGTGTAGGTATCCTTCTATGTTTTGTGACCACACAATAAATTAGTCTAAATGATAGGAATGCCTGCTGTGGATACATTTTTCCTTAAATGGACTACAAAATTTTCCACCACTAAGACAAACAGCAGTGGAAGGTCATCCCTGACTCATACCTTTAGAAATCTTGAAAGTAGGTGAGGTCACTTGGCCACAACACATCACTTTTCTGTACATTCAGGTAAACAGAAAGAATGTTGTAAACCAAACCTCATGGAGAGCCAGTTAACTGAATTGAAAGCTCTTTAGTGCCATTGCAGGGGTATTCCTAAACTGCATTATTTTTCTGGACATTAATCTGTACTCTTCTTTATTTCTGTTGTCCCACCCATATGGACCCAGGCAATACTGATAGCAGCCAACACACAGTTCAGAAAGAGAGAGAGTCATAAGATCAAATACATAATAGTTAAGGTTTTCACCTTAATTGTACGAGGTACAAGGTTCGATCCTGACCGATAGCCAGTCCCTGTTTGGAATATGCATGTTCTCCCTGTGTTTCTGTGGGGTTTCTCCCACCTCCAAAAACATGTTGAGTGTTTCCATCCCAAACTCACCAATAAATGGAGCTGTGGGCAGCAGCACAGATTCTACATGGTGCCCTACAGGGGGAAGAGTTGTATAGACCAACTGCTTTGGGCATCTACTATTGTGTGCAGTATCCTCAAAATAAAAGAACACCATCAGGTTGGGAGGGTGGCCTAATGGTTAAGGTGTTTGCCTTACAAACACAAGGTGCAGGGTTTGAGTCTCACAAGGCATAATTGGCTAGGCTTAAAATGGCTCGCAAGGGCAATTAGCTTAGTACTAATCTATGAACCTATGAACTTATGATCATAGACTGCATGCTGTGGCAAGGCCAGCCACTGCACAGTGTAAAATATTGGACTAGGTGATTCTGTCATGTTGACTAATGTCGCCAAATGGGCATGGATATTTTCCAGGGATAAGTGGGTTGAGTACCAGGCCTACTCCGACCTACACCAGGGACCCATGCTGACAGTGGAGGGTGTATGTGCCCCTGTTGGCCAGTGCGTACCTGTCATAAATCCATAACCTACTGTCCTGCCGGCATCAAGTTGCCCAGCCTGGGTTACCTGCGAAAGCTTTGTTGAGCGAAAGCTGGATGTAAAACCAATCAACCTACCAATCATGAACTAAGAATTGCTACATTCAATGTAAGTTCACTGACAGAAGGGAGGTCAAAGTGGATGACATGATGGTACGGAGGAGGCTGGATATCCTATGTATCCAAGAGACAAGACGGAAGGGCAACACAGCAAAGACACTTGGTTTGGGATCCAGAGTCTACTACTCAGGAGGAGGACAGGCTAGAAATGGTGTGGGAATTGTGGTGAGACAGAGGCTTCAGAAGGCAGTGAGGGATATCATCAGAATTAAAGACAGACATTGCAAACAAGACTCCAGTGTAATGATATGGCAGTAGTCATAATCTCAGCCTATGCCACACAGCAGGGTTGTGATAGTGAGTGCATTCATACAACAGTTGCAGAACAACAGGAATTGGTGTTGATAATGTGTGACTTGAACTCACATTGGGACATACAGAAAAGGATAGGAGGACTACCTGGGTCCACATGGTTGTGGCAACAGTAATAAAGAAGGAGAGGCCATTCTAGACTTCTATCTGGCAAATGGCTTGACAGAACCCAACACATGGTTCAGACAGACAGTCATAAGATCACATACAAGAGTGGCCAACATGCAACTCAGGTGGATGTCCTCCTGATAAAGAAAGGGCACTGAGGTAGAGTCAGTGACTGACTGCCAAGTTTCCCCATTGAAACAATCAGTCCACAACATAAACCACTGGTTGCTACAGTGCAAGCAGTGGTCAGAGATGGCTCCATGGTAAACAGAGACCAGGGTGAAAGCCTGGATGTTGAACGGACAGAAAGTACAACAGTTCAAGGAATCATTCAGGGCTGTAGCACCCCAAGAAGAGAATGAAATAGGAGGAGTTGAAGAAGAATAGCAGTGACACAAAACAGCATGTGTGAGAACTACAGAAGAGATATGTGGCCAAGCAAGGTATGGACATAAGGTACATAAGGAAAGCTGTTTGTGGAAAGCAGAAGTCCAGGAAGTCATCAAAAGAATGAGTGTAAGAAAAAGTGGGAGACAGAAAAGATGGACCAGGCTAGGAATGAATACTGGTTGGCTAACAAAGAAGCTAAGAAAGGAGTTGCAATTGAAAGAACAGAGCATCGAAGGCACTCTACCAGCTTCTGGAAAGTGACTCAGTAGATGGCACAAAGAAACTATATTGGGTTGTAAGACAAAGACAGTAAGGTAAAGAAGACAGTCAGACACCCTTCGTAAGGGGTGCCAACAACAAACTGTGCACCAGTCCACAGGACATCAAAGGCAGATGGAAAAAGTACTTCCAGCAGCTTCTGAATGAAAAAAAAAAAACACAGAAGTTGTACAGCTCCAAACCCAGCCTATGATGAGAGAAGAAAAGAAGTCTACAAATTAAGAATAGCACTAAGGAAAATGAAGTCAGGGGAAAGCAGTGGCTCAGATGAGGTCACAGCAGATATGATAAAGATGCTGGGTGAGATGGGGAGAAATGGCTCTTGAGGGTACTTGTAGCAGTGTAAAGAGAAACGCGTATCCCAGATGATTGGAGAATAAGCATACTCATGCCACTGTATAAGAACAAAGGGTCATCCACAACTGTGGGCAGTACAGTGGTATCACACTCCTGTCACATTGCATGAAAGTGCTGGAGAGGAGGACTGATAAACAGATATACAGAGTAGTAGAAAGTAAGATGGGAGATGGGCAGTTTGGATTCAGATCAGGATTTAGCACAATTGACCTGATGTTTGCAGTGAGACAGATAGCTGAGCAGAAGCTACAGATGAGGAAAGAGTCCATCTGGAAATTCCTAGACTTGGAGTAACCATATGACAAGGTCCAAAGAAAGGTGATTTGGACAGTAGTGTGGTTCAAAGTCCCAGAAACACTAGTAGAATTAATGCAGACTATGTACAAGGACCTAATGATGCAAGTATGAACCATGTTTGGTCTCACAGAGGGATTCCCAGTGAGAGTGGGTGTGCACCAGGGTTCAACTCTGAGCCCACTGCTGTTCATACTGGTGATGGACTACATTAGCAAACAGGTCGGAGAGGACAGATCAACAAAGTTGCTGTATGCAGACAATGTGGCAGTACAGGCAGACTCTGAGCTAGAACTTCAGCAAAGGACAGGAGAGTGGAATGCAAAACTGAAGGCACATGGGATGAAACTAAGCACAGATAAGATGGTGGTAATGGCAGCAAATTGGGGAAATCATAAAAAGCTGAGACTAGAGATAGAAGAGAAGACAGTGGAACAGGTAAACAGGAACAGGTAAACAGCTTCAAGTATCTGGGAGGGGGTGGTTGACAAGAAGGAAAGTTTGAATGAAGAGGTCAAAGCTAGAATCAGA
This sequence comes from Protopterus annectens, assembly GCF_019279795.1. NCBI lineage: Eukaryota > Metazoa > Chordata > Ceratodontiformes > Protopteridae > Protopterus > Protopterus annectens. The sequence goes on from NC_056732.1 coordinate 1,866,033,019, forward strand.
GGGGCTGCAGCCAACTGGCATACAGTGTTAGGTGTAGTGTATAACAGAAGAATGCCAAAGAAGCTAAAAATAAGGTGCACAAATTAGACGTGATTGAAATGAAGTGTCTGAGATGGGTGATAGGATGCATACTGTGGGACAGATGAAGAAATGAGGGCATACGTGCAGAAGCCAAAGTAGCTCCAATTGCAGAAAAAATCAAAAGAGAACAGATTGCAGAAAAGCAGAAGAGAATCTGGTGAGGAAGATTTGAGACAGACAGAATGAAGGTAAAAGAAAATGAGGGCATCCAGCAAAGAAGTGGATGGATTGTGTGATAGAAGATCTGCGACAATCAGGCATGAGTGTCGACGAAGGCAGGATTGCAGCACTGAAATGAGAGAGATGGCGGTAGTTAACATGACACCCCGACCCCGTGTAGAAAATGGGAAGAAGGGGGTCGATGATGACGATGATTCAGTTATAAATCAGGGCCGCTGAGGTGATTTTGACAAAACCTTGGAAGACAGACCCGTAAGGTGTAGTATAATATTTAGTATATATTGAAACAGAATTTTGTCTCATATCTTCTTGTCAAGAAGCAGAGGAAAGATATGCATATTGTTACCTGAGCAAATTCTATTATTGCCTGGTTTATGAAGAAATGAACTTCAGAAATCCTGGAAGGCCACAAACAACAGCCTTGTTCCTCATCTCTTTCAGAAAACGATAAAGGAAAGGGGAGTACGTAGGGTGAATGATGTCATCTAAAACTAGCAGAACGCATACATATCTAGAAAGGATCACGTGCGTTACATAAGAAAGAATATACAGCGATGATGTATGCTTCACTTGTTAATGATACAAGAAAAACCAAGGCGTATGTCACAGTAAGGTAAAATCTGAAGTTCAAGAAAAAAAACAGATTTCTATATAAGGATTTTTACATTACTGAGGTGAAGTATGTTCATAGGGAGGTACTAGGCTATTGGCCCTAGGGCCTATATAAGCCTAGCCAAAAAGGTACCCTGGCTTTCGCCACCCAAGAAAATTATTTCATGTGCCCGGGGCGAGCAGAGCCCTAGAGGTGATCCCCGGGGTGAATTTCCTATTTCCCATAGATAGGTTGTTTGTTCCAGAGTATGGGAAGTTTCTGGGACAGGAATCTATCCCTCCAGCATGTTCTGTTTATTGTGGTGACAAGGTTTAGGTCCCTAGAGTGTGTAGTAGCTCAGAGGGATTGGGATTTCTTTAAGTGGAGCATGTCCAGCAGCTCTGGGTTTGACATAGCTTTGTATGTTAGGCAGAGATCGCCTCTGAGTAGGCGATATGAGTAAATCTGGAGTTTTTTTGAGACGGTCTGCGTAGGGCATCTGTTTGAGGTCGGTAATCCTCTTTGTGAGGTATTTCTGCGGCCTTTCCAGTTGTTTTAGATGTCTTCTGATGTACATACCAAAAGGGGAGTTGCACTCTATAATAGGTCTAATGACTGATGAGTAGAGGGGAACAATGACCTCTTTTTTTCTGGATAAGAAACCTTTTGTGATGAGATGTGCCACATAGAAGGATTTCCTGACTATTGTGGCGATGTGATTATCAAAGGAGAGACTACTGTCCACCTGTACCCCAAGGTCACTTTCAGTGTTAAGTAGACTACCACCTATGTGGTAGCTCATAGGTACAGAGTTTTTACCAAAGGGGATGACAATACACTTTTTGGCATTGAGCTTGAGGCCATAGCTTTGACATTAGGCATCTGTCTCAGTGAGGCCCTTTGGTAGGATGTCCACATCGTTAGTAGGATGTCCACATCGTTAGGAGTTTCGATTATGGCTCCTAGTTTGGAGTCATCTGCGAACCTCGTTAGCCAAAGACCTTCTGTCTTAGCCTGTACTTCAGAAAAGTAGATACCAAACAAGAGAAGACCCAGGACTGAACCCTGTAGTACACTTTTCACTAGTCTGAAGTCGGATTTGGAGTCTGCTATTTTTACAGTGTGGGTTCTGTCAGTGAGCCAGTTGGCAACCCATCTTGTGACATAGGGATTTATACCTAGTTTAGTGAATTTATCTATAATTCCAGAATGGGGGATGGTGTCAAAAGCCTTGACGAGATCTAGATAGGCTGTGTGAACCACCTTACCCTCGTCCACGGCTTTGGTGACTGCTTCAAATAAGTCTATCAGGTTTGGGAGACATGATCTGCCTTTTACAAACCTGAACTGGATGGGGTCCAGAGTTTGGAGATTGCCAATGTCTTTGTTTATAAGTGTCAAGATAATACGTTCCATGGCCTTGCAGACCAGGCTCGTTAGGCTAATGGGGTGTAGTTCCAGGGGTCCGTGGTGGCTCCCCCTTTGTGGAGTGGGATAACCGTCGCTGTGCCTCATTCAGTGGGCACAAAGCCTGAGGTGAGACTATGACTGAACATGGTGCTTAGGTAGGGTGCCAGTTCATTCATAGTTCATGTAGAACGCAGCCTGGGATGTTGTCAGGTCCCAAGGATGCTGTGTTCTTGGCTTTGGAGAGTGTGATTTTCACCTGTGCAGCCATGACTACAGGAACTTTGCATTCTTCCGGTATAGAGATGGGCCCTTTAGGGGGTGAGAGAGGGGTAAAGTTAACACTGAATCTATCTGCCAGGATGTTGGCAATATCAGTTGATTCTGTATATTTAGTGCCATAGTGCTTTAACTCAGAGCAGATCTGAGTGCTGCCATTGAGATTCTTGACATAGCTATAGAATGCTTTGTGGTTGCCTTTAAAATCAGTGGCAATTTTGTTTTCGTAATTAGCTTTGGATGATTTTATGAGGGATCTCAGCTTCTTACTGAGGCTGACCAGGGAGTTCCTCCAATCATGGGATTTTACTCTTTTTTGCAACAGTTTCTTTCTTCTGTTGTAAAGTTTGTTTATGGCAGGGGACCACCGGATTGGTTACCTTTTTTGCAGAATAGCGTCTTGGTTCTGTTAGGGATAGCATGATCCATGCACTCGTGTAAGTGCTTATAAAGTGCATTTGTATAGGATTCAGCAGTCGTACCTCTACTGTCCATCTGCATGGATGTCGTGAGGTTTGCCACTTCTGTCTTAAGAAGCATGAAGATGGCTTTGGAGAAATTTTTTATGGTGGTTTCCCTAATGGGGGGTGGGGGCGGGATGTGGATGTCTAGGGTGATTAGCTTGTGGTCGGATCAGACCAACAAGGAAATGACCTCTGGTGTGGAACACCGGTCGCCCATGTTGGTAATGACCAGGTCTAGGATACTGCTGCCCCTGGTAAGGGTGCGGATAACTTGATCCAAGGCGTTGGAATTTATGAATTCCAGAAAACGCTGAGCAAAAGAGTTGCTACATGAGTAGTTTTCCCAGTTAATGGTGAGGTAGTTGAAATTGCCCATTATTAGGGTGCTGGGTTTTATCCTAATATTTCCAGTGTATCAAGAAATGAGGAGTGGGAATCCTGGGGCATGGTGGGGGATCTGTTGCAAGTTACAATTTGGATTGCGTCTTGCCCAGAGTTAGTTGCACTTGGATAATCTCGGATGCATTATGCTGAGCAACTAGCCTGGAGGTGGTGGATATCCTTAATGAATATGGACACACCTCCGCATTTAGTGTTTCAGCTCAGGTTAGGTGGCCGAAAGGTGTGGTATGAATTATAGCCTGGTAATGCAGGGGTGCTCTTTGGAGCCCTGAACCAGGTCTCCGTCACTGCACAGATGTCAATGTTCTCCATTTTAAGGAGTTCTTCGAGTGAGTGCATTTTGAGGTTTAGACTTCTAGCATTGAGTAGCATTACCCTCAGATTTTGCTTGCTTGCTTGAACCTGTTATGGTGGTGAATTTGTCATTTGAACCTTGCCTAAAAAAGGCACTATAGGGGTGGCAAGAGCCTTAGCCAGTATCCGGAATCCCAAGGGCGACAGATGCAGGCCATCTCTGGCAAAGCATCGTGGTCTGTTGATGTCATCCCAGGCAGACAGATACTGGATCCCCTTAGAATGACACCAGAAGCTTAGCCAATTGTTGAAGTCAATCATTGTGTCCTTGTACTGTGGTATTATTCTGGGTGATGGCAGGATGCTACTCAGGGCTAGGGTCATACCTGCCTGGGCTACAAGATCAGAGAGGTCCTCCATGTCTCTTTTCACGTAGTCCAGAGAGGTACATCTCAGGTCAGTCACACCAACATGGACAATGACAATTGCTACCCAATTCCTTTCCAACCCTCTAAACAAGAAGCAAATTGCTGCTCAGAGTTTGGCAACATTAGCCAGAAGTCTGAACTGTATCTGCTGAAACTGAAGGCATCCACTGAAATCAACTAAAAATAAGTATGTTCAGAGCCGGCATTGCACTTTGTGCAAGTCATTAATCTGCTGCTTCATGTGCCTGTGACTGCATTTTATCTTACTCTGTGTGCCTGTGACTGCATTTGATCTTACTCTGTGTGCCTGTGACTGCATCTGTGTGACTGTGACTGCATTTGATCTTACTCTGTGTGCCTGTGACTGCATCTGTGTGCCTGTGACTGCATTTGATCTTACTCTGTGTGCCTGTGACTGCATTTGATCTTACTCTGTGTGCCTGTGACTGCATTTGATCTTACTCTGTGTGCCTGTGACTGCATTTTATCTTACTCTGTGTGCCTGTGACTGCATTTAATCTTACTCTGTGTGCTTGTCACTGCATTTTATCTTACTCTGTGTGCCTGTGACTGCATTTTATCTTACTTTGTGTGCCTGTGACTGCATTTTATTCTGCTCTTTGTATCTGCAACACTACTGCCTTATATAGCACAGGCTAAATTCGGACTTGCTGAGTCTAGACTGTTTGGAATCTCTGTGTCTGAGACCAGCCATCTTACATTAAGAGGGCCTCCCTGCACCCTTATGGCAGAGGTTGTGTAGCCCAAGGGACTGCTGGAAAAAAGGATCAGTTATGGGCTTTCCTATTGGTTAGATTGTTCATCGGTAGGTACTAGGCTATCGGCCCAAGGGCCTATGTAAGCCTAGCCAACAAGGTTCTCTGCCTTATACCACCCAAGAAAGTTATTTTCCTGTGTCAGTGTCAAGCAGAGACACAGAAGTGATCCCCGGGGTATATTTCCTATTTCCCATCCACTCATCAAGATTTTTCTTGAAGAGTGCTAATGAAGAACTTTGCTTGACATAGATGGGTAGCCTGTTCCAGAGTATGGGAAGTCTCTGGGACAGGAATCTATCCCTCCAGCATGTCCTGTTTATTGTGGTGACAAGGTTTAGGTCCCTACACGAGGGGCCTAAACCTTGTCACCACTGACATGCTGGATAGATTCCTGTCCCAGGGACTTCCCATACTCTGGAACAGGGCTACCCAGAGTATGGGAAGTCTCTGGGACAGGAATCTATCCCTCCAGCATGTCCTGTTTATTGTGGTGATTGTGTTAAAACTGCTTAACGTCTCTTGTATTTAAAGCCTTTTGTTTGGCTGTAGTTGCGCTTCATGCAACTGGGTTTAGCTCTGCCGTGTATAGATGCAAACAGAAACTATTTTTTCCCTAGACATCTGTCAGTAGAACCCTTCCAAGCTTCCCTGCTGAACTGAGTTCAACTTAGCTGCACACTGCTGCACTGAGCACAACTTAGCTGCACACTGCTGCACTGAACACAACTTAGCTGCACACTGCTGCACTGAGTGCAATTTAGCTGCACACTGCTGCACTGAGTGCAATTTAGCTGCACACTGCTGCACTGCGGGCAACTCAGCTGAGTCCTAGGCAGTGATGCCACATTTCTTCATCCCTAATCTTTAATAGGATAAGTCCCTTTGTTAGATAGTCGGGTTAATGCTAGAGAAAAGGCTGATCCAGCATGCCCACTCCGTATAACTGGTACATATACTTTAAACCTGCTACAATGTAAAGTCAGTTTCCCAACATTTCTCCAGCCAGCCTCATTGACATTTGCATCCTGGGCCATCATAGGAATTGCCTCGAGCATGCTGGAAACCACTTGCTCCTAAAGCAAACAAACACAACACATGAGAGATGTAACTGTACCATGAAATTGGAATCAATCTTCTCATTGAACAAGAATCAAGACATCAAACAGGTTATCAGCTCACATCTCCACTCACACAAGGCAGAGTCAAGCCACATAAACCCACATCTGAGAAGGTATTCATAAGAGCCTACCAAAAGACCGAGACCTCCCAAGCACAAACAAATCACACATACTGTGACATGAACAGACCCCACTACACATAATACACATGCAAGTGCCTCAATAAATAAGCCCCTAAGGCAAAATACCTCAAAACCTAATGTTCTGGTCATAGGCAATTCCATACTGAGACAGAGCTGTCCCCTTCACAAGGTTGGAAAAGGAAACGGTCACGGTTAGCTGCCTGTCAGGTGTCAGGATCCATGAAATCATGCATATTCTCAAATCACTCAACAACAATTACCGTTATGACTCTTGTCATAGTACATGCTAGGGTGAATGATTTGAGATGTACCTCTTTGCACTACACGCATGACTGAACTCTCAGATTATGTGTCTCAGGCAGGTATGTCCCTATCCCTGGGTTCCATTTTACCTTCAGCCAGGATGATGACACAATACAGAAGGAAAATGATGATGTGACCTCAACACTTGGCTTAGCTTCCGGTGCCAATCCAGGGGGATCCAGTATCTGTCAGCCTGGGAACACATGGCTGACAAAAAACACTCTGCTTTGTGAGAGATGGTCTTCATCTGTCCCCTCTAGGCTTTTGGATACTGGCAAATATACTTGCCTGTCCCATAGTGCCTTTTTTTAGCCAGTGTCAAAAAAACAAAATTCCTGATGTAAAGAAAACCACTCGAGAGCTTAAACAGAAAACTGCACTCCCTGGAAGCACTCTTCACCTTGGAAGACGCTGATGTCTGTGCAGTCACTGAGACTTGGTTCAAAGCCGCAGAGAGCACCCAGGCCATACAAGGCTAGAATGCCTTCCACACATTCAGACCCCAAAACGATCATGAAAGAAGCAAAGGTGGAGTTGTATCCATCTTCATTAAATCCAAATACACCTCAAGACTGTTTAAGCAGTACGGCTCTTTAGAGCTACTCCAGGTCTAAATAAACTATAGGAAAAACACCCTACCACATCATTGCTACCTAAAGATCCTCCATCTTAAACAAAGAGAAGCACACGGCCTACCTGGACTTGCTTGAATCATTCTCTATCCAGCCAAATATTTGGGTCATGGGAGATTTCAACTATCCCTCCATACACTGGACAACATACATGAGCAGAAATGTGATCAGCTTGAGGTTCCTGGACTTTGTTAATTCAAATGCTCTGGAACAGCTAATCTGTACCCTTACAAGTGGCTCAACTGTTCTGGACCTGGTACTCACCAACATGGGGTGTCACTGCACTACCCCCTGTGTGTTTCCCTCCTTGGGGAGGTCAGACCATAAATCTGTATCAATTGATGTGAAGATCAAACTGGATACCCCTACAGAAGCAAACAAACAAACATTTCTCCAAAGCAAACTTTACCTACCAAGCGAGGGTATAAAAGTTTCAAATCCACTGCTAACACACCCAACAATGAGTCCTATGCGCAGGAGTATATAAATGTACTGTATACATATTTAAATAACTGTACAGACTGGGCTGTACCTGACAGGATCAAAACCAGGTCCTCCTGAAGAAACAGGCCACCCTGGTGGACCGCAAGTATAAATAAGTTATATAACAAAAGGAAGAAACATATCTAAGAACAAGAGGGAACTTACTCAGCAGAGGAAGAATTCCCTCCACAGCTTTAACAAGCAAATCAGATAGCTTGTAAAATACTCTAAAGCTAATTACAAGGCTAAGTTAGCATGTTTAGCTAAAATAAGGCTTTCTTTAGCTACTTTCAAAATCTTAAAGGGAATACCAGGCTATTCACCGAACTTATAGTGCATGGTGCCACTCACATGGAACCTGAAGAAACCTTCAACCTGCTGGTAGACAGATTTGGCACAATCTTCACACCCCTGCCTCCATCAGACATACCTCAAACCATCCCTGTCACCAGTCTTCCAACTAATATCTCCAAAGAGCAGGTCAGATCTGCCCTCTTGAAAGGCCAAAAACACAGCCTCCATATGACTAAATAACATCCCAGACTGCATGCTAATCTATCTATAACATGACCTAGCAGAACCATTTGGCACACTCTTCAACCATAACCTGAGCACTGGCTTTGTACCAACAGAGTGGAGAACAGCAACAATAATACCCTTACACAAAAGTGGACCATCAACCAACCCTGTGAACTACAGGCCTAGAATCCTAACAGCCTTATCTACAAGGCCAGGGAAATAATCATCATGGACCTTATCAACAAAGACATAGGTGACCTCTAAACTCTTGACCTGACCTTTTTTGACTTCATTAAAGGGCAGATCTTGCTTATTAAACGTGGTGGACTTCTTCGAGAATGGCACCAAAGCCCTGATGAGGGCAAAGCAGTACATACTGCCTATTCTGGCGAAGCCAAGGCTTTTGATATGATCCTTCACTCAGGTAAAATTGAGAAACTCTCTGAGCTGGGGAATAACCCATAGGTTACTAAATGGATAGCAAACTGGGTCACTGACATAACGTGTACTGTCAAAGTTGGGAATTCCACCTCCACCAGTGGACCAGTTACCAGTGGTGCACCACAGGGATCTGTGTTGGGCCCTCTACTGTTTGGAATATACTTCTTGGAAGTCCAGGTGAAAGTGGATGGCCTGTGGCTTACTAAGTTCACAGATGACTGCAAACTAGGTACAATCATGGAGTCCCCCAATGATGTTAACATATTACAAAAGCAGCTAACACAGACAAATGATTGAAGCCAGAACCACGGACTAAAACTAAATTCAAAAAGTGCATCATTATTCCCTTTGGCAAAGAAGTAGCCCTTGGAAATTACATTACAGACATCACCCCCCTAAGCTCAAACACAGTGGTGAGACACTTGGGAACACAGGTTGATAGCAATCTAAACTTTGATCACCATGTGTCCGCAGTGGTAAGGAAACCCTTCTACACTGTGGATCTCATAAGTAAGGGCATTGCATCCAAAACTAAGGATGTTATAACTCCTTTGTACTCGACCCTCATTAGACCACTAATTAAGTACAATGCTCCCGTCTGCATGTACCTCACCAGACACCTGCAGCAACTGGAGAGACCACAGAGGTTTCTAACCAAGAAAATTCAGGGCTTCCAAAACATAACCTACATGGAAAGGCTGAACACCCTGTATCCGAACTATGTAGCCTACAGGCTGCTAAGAGGTGACATGTGCCTTGCCTACAGAGTGATCTCAGACCATGCCCTAATGGAAATGCTGCATGTCCATAAATCAAATGGAACAAGAGTCGCTCGATCTAGGAATCTCAGCTTAAACTCTGACATAAACAGAACATGATGCAGAAACAGAGCTGTCTCCCAGAGACTGATGCTCCTCTGGAATAATCTCCCACTTCACTTGAAGTACAGCTCCTCAATGACCTTATTTAAGCACAGCTTTGACAATTGGATGGCAGACTGTAAATTCACCCCGGGGGGTGGCACCTATGTCCCTGATGGACAGGGGCATTTGGTGCTGATCATAGATTCGCTCTAGCAATGACCAATCTAACCCTGGTCAATTAGGGAACAAGGGTATTACATGACCAAGCTTGTAAAGGCCTTAGGGCCAATTGCCTAGTAACTTTCTATGAAGCTAGGAACCTATAAATTTAAACTGAATCATAGAAATGCAATTTTTATTTACCACAGTTAAAGCAAACTGGCTGAAAATAAAAAGAATGAATTCAAATGAACTATTAGAGTGAAATTCTCTCAGAAAAGAAAATGGGAATTAGAATTCAATTACATATCAAATATTCAAAGGATAATAAATCTTAATTTAAATCAATATGGATGGCAATATCTTGGGAAGTATTTAGTGAAAAACAGCATGAAAGTAAATAAAGAACATGTTGTTGTGTCTTTCGGCTTTTCCCGGTTAGGGGTCGCCACAGCGGAACTCCGGTCCGCTAATGATTGGCAGTAGATTTTTAAGTACCGAGTTGCCGGCCCTGACGTACAACCTTCAACGAAGGCACGCCCATTCACTCATGTCTCCACAGAGAAGATGCTCTAGCTGAGAATCAAACAGGACGTCTTACTGTAAGGCGACAACGCTACCACAGCACCACCACTGCAGTTAAATAAAGAACATGTACAATATTCAAAAATAAATATGAAAAAGATTTGGAAACTACACGATTTATAGAAGATCAAGGAAAGTAAGCACTCAAAAAGGAAATGGAACACAAACAAAATTTCTACTAGAAAAAATTGCAAAGTAGATATGAAATCAATTGTTTTGTGAAATACATATTTGAAGTATAGCAGGGTAACATCATAGAATCAAGGATTAAGAAGAATCTTGATGCATCAATCAGTCAGCAGTGTTGCTCGTCCCTTACTCCAAGGATGACAAGCAGGCGGGGTAGTTTGTTTAAGAAGCTTTACTATAAAAAAACACATCAGGATGTATACCACCTTCAAAAACTATAAACAAACTAACAAACAGAGCGTGCACACAGACATGCTTACCCCACAACAGCTTAACACAAAATGGCACGCTTTCCCTGCATGTGCTAATTAATCAATACATTAGTACATGCCCACAGGAGGTTTCTTAAAGAGATATGTACACTGATCTACATCCTCCATCTTAGAGAAAAGAATGCACTTTAACAAATAAGACTGCAGTTAGGCATGCATCAATACACACAATCAGAAAAGAACATGATGTTCAAATGATTCATAGTGTCATGTCCAAGTCGCTGTATATCTGGAAAATGATCTCGACACTTGACCAGATGTTGTGACATAACTATCAGGACTGGACTTAGTAACAGGGACAGGTTTCAGTAAACAGGTCACCTCGGGATTCATCACAAGAATGGAAATAGCTTCTGGAACTTACTCAGGGACTGGAACACCGGACAACTCACTCTGAGATAAAGAGTCTTTGTCATAGGCTATGTGCTGTGGTATAGGCATGACACCAGTATCAAATGCTTCCAAGTCATCATTAATTCTGATCCTTGTGATTCCACAATGTATCAACTTAGCTTTGGGCAGATATTCTTCACGACTCCAATCCGATCATAACCTTTGGACATTTGCATCCTTACCACTTCTCCATCTCCTAATGGACTGCGCGGTTTGCTAGCCTTATCGTACTAGGACTTCTGGGTTAGGCATTTCTTCAACAGATTGGCTTTCACTAACTTGTTGTTCTTGACACATAGAACCATCAATTGACTAATGATTGGCAATGTCGTTCTTGTTTGTCTCGACAGAAGTCTCTGTGCAGGTGAACCAAGATGTTTATCACGAGGAATAGTTCTGAGATTCAAGAGATTCAGGAAAATGTCACTACTGTCTCATTTCGACTTCTCTAGTAACTGTTGCGCACTTTGAACTGCGCAATCTGCCAAACCATTTGACTACAGGCACTCTGGGCTACTCATGGCATGAGTAACGTCCCACTCTTGGGCAAATATTTTGAAAAACTGCATGCCATTGTCAGAAATAACTTTGTGTGGACTACCACAAGTTGCAAAATGACGCTTCATCTTAGTAATGACAGTAGTGGATGCTATATTGGGAAGTAGGTCAATCTTGAACCAACTGGAGTAAGAGTCTACTAACACCAAGTAATGTTGACCATTCCACTTGAAAATGTCTGTAGCTACTCTCGACCAAGGTAGTTCCAGAATTTGGTTTGGCTGAAGTGGTTCCTTCTGTTGATGCGGCTTTGTACTGTTACATACTGAACAAGATGAAAGTACTCTCTGAATATCTTGTGACTTAGAAGGCCAAAATACTAGTCCTCTCACCCTTCTTTTGGTAGATTCAGTTCCTACAATGCAAGATAGTAATGTACTCTTGTTGCAAAGACATAGTAATAATAACTTTAAGACCTTTTATAATGATACCATTGTCTGACAAAAATCTCATCTCTGTAGGGAAAATAAGGTTGCACTTCTGGAGGTAAACTAGATTGCTTTGATGGCCATCCTTTTCTGAGAAGGTAGTTAAGCTTCTGTAAAACTGGATCTGTGGCTGCGTGATCTCTGAGCTCATCAAGATGTATGAAATAAAAATCTGTCACTTCCATGACTTCAAAATGAAACTGCTCATTCTCATGCTGTTCAGTGGTACTTCTGGGTGATCTGGATAACGTATCAGCAAGATAAAGATGTTTGCTTTTCTTGTAGACAAGATTGAAATTGTACTTTTGCAATCTCAACATCATACATTGCTGTAGCTGAATGCATAGGCCTTCTGAGGATAGTGACTAGAGGTTGATGACCTATTTCAATTTGGATAGGTCTACCATACACATAATCATGAAACTTGGAACATGCAAACACAATTGCCAAAAGCTCTTCTCCATCTGAGCATATTGCATTTCAGTTTAAGTGAGAGTGCTGCACACATAAGCAACAGGTTGATCCTCTTGTAGAATGACTGCACCAACACCAAATTTTGAAGTATCACATGAAAGAATACCTTGGTTTGTAGATGTCATAGTATCGTAGAGTAGGTGGACTGGCAATTCTGTTTCAGGACATCAAATGCTCTCTGGAGCTGTTCTAACCAAGACTAAGATACATCTGACATTTAACTCAAGTCTGGAATGAACCTGCCAAGGTAGTTAACCATGCTAAGAAAATGTTGCAGGGCTTGAACACTGTCTGAAGCTGGCATCTCGAGAATGGCTGTTTGCTTAGAAAGGTCTGGTCATAAGCCTGAACTGGTGAATAAATGGCCAATGTAAGTGGCTTCTCATAGCCTATTTCTGTGGAATGAGCTTAAGATTCAATTGACATGCCCTTTCCAGAACTTTTCTGAGGTTTCTGTCATGCTCTGTTTCACCATTACCTCCTACAAGTATGTTGTCTACTATGACAGCATAAGGATACCCAGAAAAGATTTGCTCCATTGCACGTTGAAAGACTTCACTTTCAGAATTTATCCAAAATGGCATTCTCAGAAATGTGTACCTTCCAGAGTACTGAAAGTAGTGAGCAATGAGGATTTTTTGTCAAGCTGAATTTGCCAAAATGAACTCTTTGCATCTAAAACAGAAAAAATATTGGCATTTGGCATCAAGGTTGCAATGTCTTTGACTATGCACATTAGATGACGTGGTCTTTTCAGTGGCTTCTTCAAATCTCATGGGTCAATACATATTCTGATTTCATCTGAGCTTTTCTTATGTGCTACCACCATGAAAGCTACCCACTCAGCTGGAGTTTCAACTGGACAAATCACACCTTGTTGCACCATTTTATCTAGTTCAGCTTTGACTCTGTTCTGCATAGCTAGTGGAACTTTTCTGGCTGGCCTGATAACTGGACTGACCTCTGGGTCCAATTTCATGGAGTACACAACTAGAAGCTTGCCTAGTTTGTCATCAAAAGGATCAGCATAAGTAGAAAAAATAGACCGAGTGAAATTAGGGTAGTGGTCTTTTATGCTAACATGGTGAACTTCCGTATTAAATGAAAGCAGTCCCATTTTTAATGACTGGACATGCCTCTTGACCACATAAAGTAAGTTGCAACATCTACCATGAGAGTAACATGAAAGCATTACTGAGCCCTCAGTTCGAATCTTTTCACCACCATATGCAACAAGTTTCACACACTTTGCCAAATCAAGCCTTCAAAAGTACACACTCTAGCAAATGTTTCAGCAGACATAACATCGCACTTTGAGACAGTATGAATTTTGAGCTCTATGGGTTTGCCATTTGTCCGAACAGTACAAAATAATTCATTATTGCCCCATAAATCAGCTGCATTGACTGTTTCACTAAGCACTGACACACCATCAACATAAAAAGTAGGAGATGCCACATTACTGCTTTCTAACTGATCAACCCTTTTCTTGAAATGTTCATTTACAATGAAATAATTTGCGGCTTTTGATTTACAAAATCCTTTGAAATTATTCCATTTATTACATTTGTGACATTGTTGACCAAAGGCTAAGCACTTTTCTCTTTCAGATTCATGATTGTTGTGACAGTTAGCAATGAAAATAGGTTGGGGCCCATGCTTTGAGTTTGCTGACTGACTCTTATGCTTCACTGAGGCTGTGTGAACTCTGCAACTTGCTAGAAAGCTCTGGGATTTACTAGTGGGTGTGGCAGAGACTACAGTTGCTGCCATGTGCCTGGGCCTGTTTCTTTTAATAACATGCTGCATACCATTACCATGAGCTTTACTGCAGTAACTTCTAAAGCTATTCTCATTTGTAAGCATATCTGTGTGCTTTTCTGTGAGCTCATATATCTGACAAATCTCAATGGTCTTATGCAACATTAAGTCACTATCACAAAGCAAAATCTTTCTCACAGCATCATTTTTAATACCACACACAAGTCTGTCCTTTATTAACTCGTCTCTTAAATAACCAAATCTGCACATTTTAGCTTAATTTCTTAGGTCAGTTATATATGCTGCAAAAGTTTCACCAGGCTCTTGATCCCTTGTGTAAAATATGTGTCTTTCCATTGTAACATTTGTCTGGGGGTTACACATTTCTCTAAATTTACATTTTAAGCACTAAGAGTCCTCCCATGACAGCCTGTACAACAATATGATGGATTCCCCCTCTCCAGCATAAATAGCAGGTGCATCCACAAATGAATGTTCCCTTTCTATGGCTGTTGACCCAGATACATTAAGTAGAATAAATGCCTCTGTATGGTCATTTTTATCATAAAATGCAGCCTGTATGAAAACATTGTACTGTTGTTCAAACGCTCCTCAGTTCTCAGCAATATTATTACCAAACACTAGTGGACCTGGTTTTCGAAATTCAGCCATGCCAATAAATATGTGTGTTTGTGCATACATTGAAAATATGGCTCTTGTAATTATGTACAAATAAGTTGCCTCTCTGCAGCTTGCAGTAACACACAAATGCACAATAAACTCTTCGAAATATTGTACTTTGCGAAATATGCTCCAAAATGGCTATATTTGTGAAATAACTTTACTGTAACACTGCACAAACATTCGAACACTTCATACACTTCTGATAACTTGGATAGCCTCAATTAATATGAAAAGTACATTATTCGCAAAAACATCGGTTCATAGGTTCATAGGTTCATACTAGGCTATCTGCCCGAGGGCATTTACAAGCCTAGCCCATCGTTTTGTGGCTTACGCCACCCTTTTAGTATGGGGAACTATACCCATTATTTTGCTGTGCCTCTGTCGAGCAGTGACACTGAGGTAATCCCTGGGGTATATCTGCGATCTCCCATCCATGCACATGCAGTCATTTATCTTATTTTTATTCATTTTATGCAATTCGAACTTTATTTCAAACATTTTCCATAGTAATTTCAATAATTCTAGAAATATCAGACATTTTGACTTATTTTAATATCATTTAGAGCTGTCTTGTATGCTTTGTTTCATATTTAGAAAATATGAAACAGTTTCAGCGACTTTTAACATTAGAAATTTGTTTCTGACCATTTTTTTTTTTGCAGATTTTACAAACAGCAAAGGCAGTCCACTCTTACATATACCTCTTGAAGTCCAAGTAGAGAACCTGGAGTTCTTTCTAGCCATTAGATTTGCCTCTTCCAATATCATGTCCTTTAGAAATCCCAGTTTTGACATCATGTTGCTTGTTCCTTACTCCAAAAATGACAAGCAGGTGGGGTAGTTAGTTTAAGAAGCTTTATTATACAAAAACAAATCAAGATGCATAGCAGCTTCAATAACTATAAAAAACTAACTAACAAACAGAGCTTACGCACAGACATGCTTACACTACAACATCTTAACACAAAATGGCACTCGGTCCCTGCACATGCTCAGTAATTAATACATTAGTACATGCCCACAGGAGATTTCTTAAAGAGACATGTACACCGATCTACAGGCGGAGAGTTAATTACAGAAGAACTTCTATAGGTAACTTTTAGATGTCAAAGGAATTCCAAACCACTTAAATTCCTAGAAACGGTATTCAGATCAGATTATGAGGCTTACATATGTGATAACACAAATGAAATCTGTGTAATCATGCTTACCACTGCATAAAGATTAACAACAGAAAAAAATAGCAATATTTCTAACTAAAACCAAGAAAATAAGAAAGAATTGCTGAAAAAGCATCAGCATCTTTGAAAGATTTTTAGAGTAAACCTAAAATGTTATTAGATGAATATGAAAATTTTGACTGTGAATTTGTATCACGTCATAACACATGCAGTAACAACCAATGTGCTGCCACAATTTTTTACTGTCTAATACTATATTCTGCAGTACTGCACACCAACACAATCACACTATCAGTTACACACTATATTCTGTAGCACTCCTCACCCCCATACATACATTTCACATCCTCTTCCTTCAGTACCAAACCATGTTCTGCAGTACTGCTCACCCCAGCCTTCAGTGCCACACCATGTTCCGTAGTACTGCTCACCCCAGCCTTCAGTACCAGACCATGTTCTGTAGTACTGCTCACCCCAGCCTTCAGTGCCACACCATGTTCTGTAGTACTGTACACCCCCAGCCTTCAGTATCACACCCATGTTCTGCAGTACTGCTCATCCCCTGCCTTCAGTACCACACCATGTTCTGCAGTATTGCTCACCCCCAGCCTTCAGTATAACACTATTTTCTGTAGTACTGCTCACCCCCTGCCTTGAGTACCACACCATGTTCTGTAGTACTGATCAGCCCCACCCTTCAGTACCACACTATTTTCTGTAGTACTGCTCACCCACAGCCTTCAGTACCACAGCATGTTCTGCAGTACTGCTCACCCCCAGCCTTCAGGACCACACCATGTTCTGCAGTACTGCTAGCCCCCAACCTTCAGTACCACACTATTTTATGTAGTACTGCTCACCCACAGCCTTCAGTACCACAGCATGTTCTGCAGTACTACTCACCCCCAGCCTTCAGTACCACACCATGTTCTACAGTACTGCTCACCCTCAGCTTTCAGTACCACACCATGTTCTGCAGTGCGGCTAACCCCCAGCCTTCAGTACCACACAGTATTCTGAAGTACTGCTCACCCCCAGCCTTCAGTATCACACCATGTTCTGTAGTACTGCTCACCCCCACCCTTCAGTACCAGACCATGCTCTGTAGTACTGCTCACCCACAGCCTTCAATACCACACCATTTTCTGCAGTACTGCTCACTCTCAGCCTTCAGTACCACACCATGTTCTGCAGTACTGCTCACTTCAAGCCTTCAGTACCACACCATATTCTGCAGTACTGCTCACCCCAGCCTTCAGAACACCATGTTCTGTAGTATGGCTCATTTACAGCCTTCAGTACCACACCATGTTCTGTAGTATTATTCACCCTAGCCTTCAGTACCACACAGTGTTCTGCAGTACTGCTCACCCCCAGACAACAGTACCACACCATGTTCCGCAGTACTGCTCAACCCCAGACTTCAATAACACACAGTTTTTTGAAGTACTACTCACACCACCCTTCAGTATCACACCATGTTTTGCAGTACTGCTCACCCCAGCCTTCAGTACCACACCATGTTCTGTGGTACTGTTCACCCTCAGCCTTTAGTACCACACAATGTTCTGTAGTACTGTTCACTCTAGCCTTCAGTACCACACAGTGTTCTGTAGTACCGCCCACCCCCTGCCTTCAGTACCACATCATGTTCTACAGTACTACTCGCACCTAGAATTCAGTACCACATCATGTTCTGCATTACTGCTCAACCCAGCCTTCAGTACCACACCATGTTCTGCAGTATTGCTCACCCAGCCTTCAGTACCACACCATGTTCTGCAGTACTGCTCACCCCAGCCTTCAGTACCACACCATGTTCTGCAGTACTGCTCACCTCAACCTTTAGTACCACACAGTGTTCTGTAGTACTGCTCACCCTAGCCTTCAGTACCACACAGTGTTCTGTAATACTGCCCACCTCCTGCCTTCAGAACCACACCATGATTTATAGTACTACTCACACACAGCCTTCAGTTCCACACCATTTTCTGTAGTACTGTTCACCCCAGCCTTCAGTACCACACCATGTTCTGCAGTACTGCTCACCACCAGTCTTCAGTACCATGCCATGTTCTGCAGTACTGCTCACCCCAAAGCTTCAGTACCACACCATGTTCTGCAGTACTACTCACCCCAAAGCTTCAGTACCACACCATGTTCTGCAGTACTACTCACCCCCAGCCTTCAGTACCACATCATGTTCTGTAGTACTGCTCACCTCCGCCTTCAGTACCACACCATGCTCTGTAGTACTGCTCAGCCCCACTCTTCAGTACCACACCATGATCTGTAGTACTGCTCACCCTCAGCCTTCAGTACCACACCATGTTCTACAGTACTGCTCACCCAAAGCATTCAGTAACACACCATGTTCTGCAGTGTTGCTAACCCCCAGCCTTCAGTACCACACTACATTCTGTAGTACTGCTCACCCCAGCCTTCAGTACCACACCATGTTCTGAAGTACTGCTCACCCCCAGCCTTCATTATCACACCATGTTCTGTAGTACTGCTCACCCCAACCCTTCAGTACAACACCATGCTCTGTAGTACTGCTCACCCACAGCCTTCAGTACCACACCATATTCTGCAGTACTGCTCACCCCAGCCTTCAGAACACCATGTTCTGTAGTACTGCTCATTTACAGCCTTCAGTACCACACCATGTTCTGTAGTATTATTCACCCTAGCCTTCAGTATCACACAGTGTTCTGTAGTACTGCCCACCCCCTGCCTTTAGTACAACACCAGGTTCTACAGTTCTACTCACACACAGAATTCAATAACACATCATGTTCTGCAGTACTGCTCACCCCCAGACATTAGTACCACACCATGTTCCGCAGTACTGCTCACCCCCAGACTTCAATAACACACAAGTTTTTGAAGTACTACTCACAACACCCTTCAGTACCACACCATGTTCTGTAGTACTGTTCACCCTCAGCCTTTAGTACCACACAATGTTCTGTAGTACTGTTCACCCTAGCCTTCAGTACCACACAGTGTTCAGTAGTACTGGCCAACCCCTGCCTTCATTACCACACCATGTTCTACAGTACTACTCACACCTAGAATTCAGTACCACATCATGTTCTGCATTACTGCTCAATCCAGCCTTCAGTACCACACCATGTTCTGCAATATTGCTCACCCAGCCTTCCGTACCACACCATGTTCTGCAGTACTGCTTACCCCAACCTCCAGTACCACACCAGGTTCTGTAGTACTGCTCACACGAAACCTTCAGTACTACAGCATGTTCTACAGTACAACTCACATACAGCCTTCAGTACCACATCCTGTTTTGCAGTACTGCACATCCCCAGCCTTTACTACCAGACAGTGCTTTGTGGTACTGTTCACCCCAGCCTTCAGTACCACACCATGTTCTGCAGTACTGCTCACCTCAACCTTTAGTACCACACCATGTTCTGTAGTACTGTTCATCCTAGCCTTCAGTACCACACAGTGTTCTGTAGTACTGTCCACCTCCTGTCTTCAGAACCACACCATAATTTATACTACTACTCACACACAGCCTTCAGTTCCACATCATTTTCTGTAGTACTGTTCACCCCAGCCTTCAGTACCACACCATGTTCTGCAGTACTGCTCACCACCAGTCTTCAGTACCATGTCATGTTCTGCAGTACTGCTCACCCCAAAGCTTCAGTACCAAACCATGTTCTGCAGTACTACTCACCCCCAGCCTTCAGTATCACATCATGTTCTGTAGTACTGCTCATCTCCACCTTCAGTACAACACCATGCTCTGTAGTACTGCTCACCCCCAGCCTTCAGTACCACACCATGTTCTGCAGTAGTGCTCACCCACAGCCTTCAGTACCACACCATGTTCTGCAGTATTGCTCACCCCAGCCTTCAGTACCACACCATGTTCTGTAGTACTGCTCAACCCCAGCTTTCAGTACCACACCATGTTCTGCAGTACTGCTCACCCCCAGCCTTCAGTACCACAGTATGCTCTGTAGTACTGCTCAGCCCCAGCCTTCAGTACCACAGTATGCTCTGTAGTACTGCTCACCCCCAGCCTTCAGTACCACACCATGTTCTGCAGTATTGCTCACCCCAGCCTTCAGTACCACACTATTTTCTGTAGTACTGCTCACCCCCAGCCTTCAGTACCACACCATGTTCTGTAGTACTGCTCAGCCCCATCCTTCAGTACCACACCATGTTCTGTAATACTGCTCAACCCCAGCTTTCAGTACCACACAATGTTCTGTAGTACTGTTCACCCTAGCCTTCAGTACCACACAGTGTTCAGTAGTACTGGCCAACCCCTGCCTTCAGTACCACACCATGTTCTACAGTACTACTCACACCTAGAATTCAGTACCACATCATGTTCTGCATTACTGCTCAATCCAGCCTTCAGTACCACACCATGTTCTGCAATATTGCTCACCCAGCCTTCCGTACCACACCATGTTCTGCA
The DNA here is from genome assembly GCF_019279795.1 of Protopterus annectens. Taxonomy (NCBI): domain Eukaryota; kingdom Metazoa; phylum Chordata; order Ceratodontiformes; family Protopteridae; genus Protopterus; species Protopterus annectens. Next base: position 1,866,053,579 of record NC_056732.1, read on the forward strand.
GTACTGCTTACCCCAACCTCCAGTACCACACCAGGTTCTGTAGTACTGCTCACACGAAACCTTCAGTACTACAGCATGTTCTACAGTACAACTCACATACAGCCTTCAGTACCACATCCTGTTTTGCAGTACTGCGCATCCCCAGCCTTCACTACCAGACAGTGCTTTGTGGTACTGTTCACCCCAGCCTTCAGTACCACACCATGTTCTGCAGTACTGCTCACCTCAACCTTTAGTACCACACCATGTTCTGTAGTACTGTTCATCCTAGCCTTCAGTACCACACAGTGTTCTGTAGTACTGTCCACCTCCTGTCTTCAGAACCACACCATAATTTATACTACTACTCACACACAGCCTTCAGTTCCACACCATTTTCTGCAGTACTGCTCACCCCAAAGCTTCAGTACCAAACCATGTTCTGCAGTACTACTCACCCCCAGCCTTCAGTATCACATCATGTTCTGTAGTACTGCTCATCTCCGCCTTCAGTACAACACCATGCTCTGTAGTACTGCTCACCCCCAGCCTTCAGTACCACACCATGTTCTGCAGTAGTGCTCACCCACAGCCTTCAGTACCACACCATGTTCTGCAGTATTGCTCACCCCAGCCTTCAGTACCACACCATGTTCTGTAGTACTGCTCAACCCCAGCTTTCAGTACCACACCATGTTCTGCAGTACTGCTCACCCCCAGCCTTCAGTACCACAGTATGCTCTGTAGTACTGCTCACCCCCAGCCTTCAGTACCACAGTATGCTCTGTAGTACTGCTCACCCCCAGCCTTCAGTACCACACCATGTTCTGCAGTATTGCTTACCCCAGCCTTCAGTACCACACTATTTTCTGTAGTACTGCTCACCCCCAGCCTTCAGTACCACACCATGTTCTGTAGTACTGCTCAGCCCCATCTTTCAGTACCACACCATGTTCTGTAATACTGCTCAACCCCAGCTTTCAGTACCACACCATGTTCTGTAGTACTGCTCACCCCCAGCCTTCAGTACCACAGTATGTTCTGTAGTACTGCTAACCCCCAGCTTTCAGTACCACACCATGTTCTGCAGTACTGTTCACCCCCAGCCTTCAGTACCACACCATGTTCTGTAGTACTGCCCATCCCAGTCTTCAGTACCACACCATGTTCTGCAGTACTGCTCACCCTCAGCCTTCAGTACCACACCATGTTATGCAGTATTGCTCACCCTCAGCCTTCAGTACTACACTATGTTCTGCAGTACTCACACCCTCAACCTTCAGTACCACACCATGTTCTGTAGTACTGCTCATCCCCAGTCTTCAGTACCACACCATGTTCTGCAGTACTGCTCACCCTCAGCCTTCAGTACCACACCATGTTCTGCAGTACAGCTCACCTTCGGCCTTCAGTACCACAACATGTTCTGGAGTACTGGCAAATATTTCAGAAAGTGGATCACAAAACGGTAACTAGCAGCTATGGTGTGACATTTGGACTTGATTTATTTTAGAAAAAGAGCTTGCTTGTCTGGGCCCAGCATAATTAATCAAGCTGTATGCTTTCCTATTTTTTGGACGATTGATTCACCTTACCCTAGTGGACATAGTCCCTCAACACTTATTCTAGACTGTGACCTTGTACAAACAGCAGTAAAAGAATACTTATCGTGTACTTACAGCTGTTTCTACTTCCATGAAAATGCTTTTGTTGTGCCGTTGCTTTCTCTTCAGTCCCAGGAGATGGAACAGTTTCATCTTTCCTAATAAATAACCAAAGGAGGTTCAATGGTATATTATACCCTACAAATGAAAACAAGAATTCTACAATTAACCACTGTATCCTTCCAGGAAGTTTTACAGTATGTTTAAAGTGGTGTTATCAGGCACATCTGACAGAAAATGCTAAAAATACACCACAAAAGAGCTATATTTTATGAATAAGTCAACCTCTGCAGACAAGACTACTTTTCCAGATTCTTACATCATATCACTCCTACATTCACTCATGTCAAGAACATTTGCCTAAGAAAGAAACATTTCCACATTCTTAATTTATTGTTCATATGCACACGTGTGTGTGTTTGTAATTATTACACAAGTCGAACAACAGCAGACAGAAGTTAAATTACATGAAATACAGTTAGGAATTCTAGTGTGAACAATACAAATAGAAATGTCTCTAACATGGGAGTAGTGTGCTGATCAGACCAAATCAAATAAGTGCATACAAAATTAAAATATACCTACTTAATACAAGTGTTGACACAGCACTAGTTCTCTTGGATTTAATGCCTTCTTGTCAGAAAACTTGCAGTCTGACATTAACCGTAAGTACATCACCATTTCAAAGTGCTGCAGGAGCTCCTTAACTAACACTTGACTCAACGTTTAAGTTTCTCATTAAGGTGTGATGAATGACATGTAGGTTTGTAAATGAAAGATTTTCTTTTAGGCCCTTCTTCTATCATACCTGTAAGTCACCAAGTCTCACCCCAGTCAAAAGTCAAACTTTACTGTCATTCAGAAATCACACAAGTGCAAAAACTGAACGAAACTCCGTCTCCAGACTCAATGTGCAAACATATAGACTACTTTCACAAACATTTTTCACATGTAACGCCTCGCTACTACATCACAGACATGCAGGTAGACAGACTAATATTGCACATAATTAGAACATATTTTAACACTTTTCGAACTGAACACTTACATGCACGAGACTTTAGTATTGCACAGGTACCTGGTTAAGACATTGCATTGATCCTTGCACAGAAAGCGACATCAGACATAAGCCTGTACATTCCTCTGTAATGGACAGCCCCATCAGAAAGAGGAAGGACGTTCATGGGGATGGCATCAAGGCAACAACTAAGAGTGGTTTGTGTCTTATCTTGTGGCCCTTCTTCCACCTCTTTATTCCATCAGCCAGGAAATCTGGCTTAACCCACCCAACCTAGGCATGATGGTGACTTTAAAAAATGATTGTCACTTCAGGTAAATCGAGTCCACTAGAAAGTATAGATGGAGAAGATTAAAGCTTTATTCTATTTGTTATACAGTAATAAAATGAAAATTAATACTAGCTTTTAATGTGTTTCATCAATTGCTTTTCAAGAAAAGTTTAATATGGAAAGTTTTAAGAGTGATAAGGAATTATGTCACAGAAATGTGACTATTTAAGTTTAATTATGAAAAACAAAGAAAATACTCTTGTGTAATTAATGTTATGTTAAGATTATTGAACAGTATACCAATCAGTATTCATTTAAGTACTAATTTGAAAATGTTTAAGAAATCCTCAGATAACTGGAAGGGGAAAGAGTGTATATTACATACATACTTCTCAACTGTACATATTTTTACAGAATGTCCATATATTTGTCTCATATTTTTGGTCTGTTTCTCATAAAATTGTGGTTTTCTGGCAAATTACTCGCAAATCATGGAGGGCTGAAGTCAGCAAATAATGATAGACATTTGAGATTCAGACTTCATACCCCTTCAGAAAAAAATAGGACAATGCAAAACCTGCTATTTTATCAACTTTTATAACCGCAATATTTAAAAAGTGTCCCTATTTTCGGGCCTTTGTCCCCCTATTATTTATGGCTTTGTCCAGATTTCTTGCTCTAAGAGGTTGAGAGGTATGATTCCATACTTGAATGGATCATTGTTCTTGGTTGGCTCTATGGCATGAACACTCTGAATACTACTTATGAATTTATTATAACAGCAAAAAAATGGAACCGGAACCATGAAATGTATCCATCCCCAGTCAGGTGGAGGCTACAGGTATGTTTACAATCCATAACACTGAACTTGCGAGCACCTGCACCATAGCAGAATCCCCCTCCTCGGACCAGGCCTCCATTATTTCAGAACATTCTGATGACCAGGAACATTCATACTCCCCTTTTGAAGATTCTGATGCAGAGGAGTCCATTCCCTCTGTCTCCCCCCCTGAGAATTACTCTTTTGGGGAAACCCTGCATACCTTGAGGGAGCACTTCCACTGGGAAGGCCAAGAGTACTCAGACTCCAAGAAAAGACTTAGGGATTTTCTCCTGCTCCCTCAGCACAGGCCTCTGGCTATACCTCCTGTCTTAGACATCCTAGATGATGTGTATTCGGAGTCCAGCCTTAACCCAGACTCTTTACCTCCAGCCCCAGTCAAGCCTGACAGGTATTACTGGGTTCCTGACTCACACCAATTCCTACACAAAAGCCATTCGGCTGACCCAGAAACTATCTCACAGGGCCCCAAGGGAATTAAGGCCTCCACTGCTAAAAATCCATTACCTTCAGAGAGGGATTCCAGAGCTTTAGAAAAGTGGGGGAAAAAGGTATACACCTCAGCCACCTTATCCATGAGGGCATTAAACTGCCAGTTCCATATGTTAAAGTACCAACAGTTTCTGTTATCACAGTTGAGAAGCAAAATGTCACAACCTGAACAACCAGAATTGAAAGAGTTGCAGGATTTGATACATAGTGCAGAACAAGTGGGTAAACATACCTTGCAATGTGGTTTTGATGCTTTAGAGGCCTCATGTAGAGCTGCTGTTACAGGATCAGTCATACGTAGACATGCCCGGCTCAAAGAGCAAACCTTACCAGATCATGTCAAAGCTAAATTACTAGATACCCCTCTGCAGAAGGATGTATTATTTGGTGTTAAAGCTGAGGAGGTATTAAAGAAAATGGAGGAAAAGGCTAAATCAATGCAAACAGTGAAAGATTTCCTACAGGTACAACCACCACGTTTCAGTAGAAATTGGCCTTCCAAAAATTGGTCCTTTCCAGCCACGGACAGACCCCAAAGAGGTAGATACAGGCGTCCAAGGGGCAGAGGGCAATCTCAAGGATCGTTTAGAGGCAGACAATGGCAAGCACCTACACAAAGAGGTGGTGAGGATAGTTTACAGCCATTCAGAAAGCAGACCCAATGACTTTCCCCTTTGCATGCCAAGCAAGGCTCAAATGGCAGCACCTTTAGGCGGAAAACTGGCATTATTTTAAAAAAATTGGCATATTGTCACAAAAGACAAATGGATCCTGGACATTATAGACAGAGGCTACAGATTCCATTTTCACACCCTTCCAAAAATGAGAGGCATGCCAAACCTGCCACACAATCAAAGGGCAGAGGCACAAAAGCAAATTTCAGATCTCATGGACATGAACGCTATTCAAGAGGTACCTACACAAGAACAAGGTCAAGGTTTTTACTCCAGACTATTCCTGGTACCAAGGAAGGGAAAAGATTGGAGACCTATTTTGGAGCTATCCATCCTAAACACATTTTTACTCGTGCCAAAATTCAAGATGCTCACATTACAGCAGCTTCTTTCCATGCTGGGCAAGGAGTCTTGGCTGGTAACACTGGACCTCAAGGAGGCATACCTGCATGTCCCAATCAGACAAGATTGCAGAAGATACCTCAGATGTCTTGCAGGTTCAACTCATTATCAATTCTCTGCATTGCCCTTTGGCTTATCTACTGCGCCCAGAGTATTCATGAAATGCCTGGCATCAGTAATTTCCTATTGCAGACTTCAAGGGATACAAATATACCCATATTTGGACGACTGCCTGATCCAAGCGGACAGCAAGCACATACTTCTGAAACATCTGGCTTTTGTAATAAAGTTGTTGAATTCTCTGGGATACACAGTCAACAAAAAGAAATCAAAACTAATTCCCTCTCAAACTATAATTTTCCTGGGTGCCAACTTGGACACAAACACCCAGATGGCCTATCTCATGCCGGAGAAACAGGGGCAACTAACTCAATATTTCAGAAAACTAGCAAATTTCACCAGGCTGACTGCAAGGAAAATCCTGCAGGCTCTGGGATTCATGGCATCTTGCATCCTACTAATCCCATGTGCAAAGCTGCATATGAGGAAACTTCAATGGTACCTGAAAAACCTATGGTCTCAACACAGCCACATTTTGGAAACAATAATACCACTGATTCCATGTCTTCAAAAGGAATTTCTGTGGTGGGCTCAAGCATGCCAAAGAAACACAGGTCTCCCATTCTGCAAACCTCAAGCAAATCAAGTCATCACAACAGACGCCTCGGACTACGCCTGGGGGGCGCACATGACGGATCGGTGCATTCAGGGCAAATGGTCCCAAAAAGAAAAGCACCTACACATCAATCAAAAGGAAATGCTAGCAGTAATAAATGCTATTATAGCTTTCAAAAACCTTCTGCATCCAGGTCAGCTATTGATAAGGACAGACAACACCACAGTAATGTGGTACATAAACAAACAGGGAGGAACCCATTCATACCCACTATGCAGACTGGCCATGTCTCTTTGGAACATGGCTCTGGAATTACAAATCAAACTTCAAGCACAGTTCTTGCCAGGCAAGGAAAACACGCTGGCAGACAACCTAAGCAGAAATATGACAGATCCACACGAATGGAAGTTACATCCTCAAGTTTTTACAGAGGTAATTCAAGCATGGGGAAGGCCAGACATAGATCTCTTTGCCTCCCACAGAAATCACCAACTGAAAAAATTCTGCTCAAGAACCTTTCATCCACAGGCCTGGAGAGTGGACGCACTCTCTTTCAGTTGGACGGCAATGACAGTTTATGCCTTTCCACCTCTTCCTCTGCTGCCCAAAGTTCTATTAAAAACCAGAGCAGACAGACCAAAGATGATTCTCATTGCCCCGGACTGGCCAAGACAACACTGGTACCCACTCCTGAGGAGCCTGACACATTCCCCACCATGGGCCCTGCCACTAATGCCCCTTCTTCTGACTCAACACAACTTCAAAACTCTTCACAGTCAGCTGAAAACACTCAATCTAGCCGCATGGAAGATTCCTTGACTTCACAGGAGACCTTTCTCTCCAAGGAGGTGCAGGATGTCATTTTGGAGGCCAGAAGGCCTTCTACTAGAAAAGTTTACTCCACAAAATGGAAACAGTTTTGTGCCTGGAATGAGAAAAAGGGCCAGAATCCTGGAATACTGAATTTACCTCAAATATTACAGTATCTAGCTGGGATGCTAAAGAGCGGACCTTCATTCTCCTCCATCAAAATCCATGCCTCAGCCATTTCTGCAGAATACAACACTGATCCTCCTTTATTCTCTCACCCCCTCTTAAGACAGTTCCTCAGAGGGGCTAAAAATATAAACCCCCCAAGGAAACAACCAGTACCTGCTTGGGACCTCAATTTCATTCTAGAAAAACTGACCTTGCCTCCTTTTGAGCCAGCTGCCTCAACAGAACTGCAATATTTGTCCTGGAAAACTGCCTTCCTTCTGGCTATCACCTCAGCTCGCAGGGTATCGGAACTACAAGCACTCATGGCTGTGCAGCCTTTCATCATTTTCCATCAGGACAGAGTTTCCTTACGAACCAATCTGTCCTTTATGCCAAAGGTAGTATCCAGGGTAGCTTTGAATCAGGCTATCCACTTACCTACCTTTTACACTAATCCTCAAAACAAAGGAGAAAGACTACTACATTCCTTGGACATCCACAGACAGCTGTGTTACTATTTGGACAGAACAAAGCCTTTCAGAAAATCAGAGCAACTCTTTGTGTCCTATGCTACAGGAGCTCAAGGGAAGCCAATTTCCAAACAATCTCAAAATGGATAGCCCACTGCATATGCTTTTGTTACTCTTTTCATGGTAAAACTGTACCAACAGGCATCAGATCTCACTCCACAAGGGCCACAGCTACCTCTGCAGCTTTCCTCAGGGGGGTTCCTACCAAAGATATTTTGGAAGCAGCCACTTGGAGTTCTGTGCATACCTTCTCCAAGCACTATCACCTTCCACTATACTCCAAATCTAGAGCAGGCTTTGCCACTGCAGTCTTGCAGGGTATCCTGGCTCCTCCTAGTTCCACCTAGTGCCTACCACCCCTTTTTTAGCTTTGGGATTCAACCCATCTGTTATGACTGCAGCTGTATGCACGATGAACATAGTACAGTTTTGTACCTACCATAAATGTAGATGTTCGAGTGCTCATACAGCTGCAGTCCAGGTTTCCCTCCCTCCTTCCCCTCTTGGGACAGGCCTAATGGCTAACACCTCTTCATACAATCTGATTGGGGTATTCATTTATGGTGTATTTGCTTGCAACTACTGTTTTTTGATTATAACCCATTGCATTATTACATAAATCTATGTATTGCTTACCTTCTGGGGGCACCTGACATCTGGGGCAAGAAAAACTGAAGAAAATGGTGTCGGCTGGTTCTTTTATACCCCTGCCGCACTGACGTCAGGGAGGAAGCGACGACAACCGACGCCGAACCTAGACTTTGGAATTCGGCCGACCGAGGACCCGCCTGACGGCAGGAAAACCCATCTGTTATGACTGCAGCTGTATGAGCACTCGAACATCTACATTTATGGTAGGTACAAAACTGTACTGTTTACTGTGTACTAAACAGCTTTAAAATCATATGTAATGGGTGGCAAGTTTGAGAAAATCATGTACATATCTCTAAAAATAGGCACACTGTGCAAAGTGGTAAACGAAGCCTGAAAAATGGTGCCCACCTTCAACAGTGGTACAGTTGACAGTTGTGGTGACTGCTAGAGCTAACATGAGTACTAAGAAGAGTACTAACCAGTGCTAACTCAGTATTACTACTAATCTCCTTGCTACAACTAGAGTAATCTTATTGCCATAGCTGCTAACACAGTGACTTCTGCTCTGATGTTTAAAGCTGCCTGTACTGTAAAGATGTGCTGCTGTAAAATGCAGAATGTCCCTACAGCAACTGGGTAAAAAACACAGGCCTCATTATCACTAATAAGCAAGGCAGTATGCAGATTTAGTGCAAAACTTGTGCTGCTGATATCCAGCACTGTACTATATTGTACTGGGTCCTGATATGTTAGTGAAAAGCAGTACGCTAACTTGAATTAATAACTGCATCTTTCAGGACTTCTAGAACTGAAGGAACAACAGGTTTAGGCTCAGACAGGCAGTGAAAGTCCTGTACCTCATCTGGGCCTTTGAATACCCTACTGCATTCCAATAGAAGACATCCTTCATCCTGTGCCCCCAAAGGAAAATCTCTGAGGGACAAGCAGAGGATAGGGTGTCCTCATTTTCAGATTGACAGCAAAAGGGGGATGGGATTTGGCTCACCTGTGCCAGTTATCCAGCTCAGAATATGGGGTAAAAGTATCCTCTGACTGGTTTGACTCTAGTCTTCTATTCGTAAAATGAACCCCCAACACGTCCAGAATTTCTATTGTTGGTTGCTTGTAAACACATTAAATGATAACCTCAGAGCAAACCTGCAGTCTGAGGAATTTATTCTGAATCCTGAAATATTCACAAGCCTTGGATATGCCAATAACAGGATTATGTCTTACCATTTTTTTTTTACGGAAGCAGAATATATGCTGTGAATTTCTCTACCAGCAAGTAGTTTATTCTCTTTTGAGAAAGACAGATGGGTCTGTAAAGCACATCGAGATGTGCAGGTGAGATATCACACAGCAGCATGGAAATGCTCTGTGATAACTTAATGCTTGTTCAACAGCAAAAGAATAAATACATACTTTCTCATCTCCAGCCTTCAGTTTCAGCACGCATTTTCTTGCTTGTGTCAAAATGATCATTGCTTTTTAACCCTTCTGTATCAAAATGTGCACGAAGAGGTTATCTCTAGTTAATCTGTTTAAATTAACAGCTCATTTATTTAGCTAGCCGTTATGTGTTGATCGGGATAGTTCGACTGAGTACAAGGTCCCCTGTCAGTGGACGTCACTGGTGAAAAGCGCCATACAAAATACATACATTACATTTACAAAAGGTTACAGTACGAAAAAGGAACATGCGTTTAATGAAAACATTACCGACAATTATTAGCTAATGGTTAGGAAGACAAAAGGTGCAACTTACAGAAATTTGTAGGTAGTCTTAATTAATGAATTAAAAACAAAATAAATACAACACCTCGAACATGAAAACAGCTACTGTGAATGTTACAGACGCAGGTAACGGTCTTAGATAATCCGCAATAAGAGAAGATAATACGATACGTGCAAACTATCAACAGCAAGTATGTGGAGCAACTGCGGTACCATGTACATTATTAACACTGGCGTCTAGGCTTAGGCTCAGATACAGGTTCATAGGTTCATAGGTTCATAGGTTAGTACTAAGCTAACCGCCCTTTCGAGCCATTGGAAGCCTAGCCAATTATCCCTTGTGAGACTCAAACCCTGCACCTTGTGTTTGTAAGGCAAATATCTTATTCAGTGTTCATAGATGAGTGATTTGGCTGCTGTAGGTGGGGTAATAGGGATGCAAGGGGTAGTTTAAAGGTACAGAAGAAAGGTGGTAAGCAGGCAAAGGGCTATTGAGTTGTAATAAAGAAGACAAGATTGTGAAGTAAGATAGAAGAACATAGTAAAGTAACTTTGATGAGAAAGGTCGAAAATATGTTTTAATGGACACAATAAAGGATGTGTCAGGGGTGAGTGGAGAGCATTTCTAGGTAAAGAGCAGGTAACCAGAAGAAGGTGGATTAAAGAATACCAATAAAAATTATTTTGTGTGTGTAGATATTGCTGGTATTTGGGGATGAGGTTTAGTGGTTATTAAAGTGAGGTATTACCCTAGTGAATGCCATGAACAAGTGACCACATTTTCATCAGATGCTGTTTAATTCATTTAATTTATTTCTCATTTGTTAACTGGGTTGGTCCAGTTGAGCCAAGGGCCCATTTGCAGTGGAGACCTGATCAGAAAAGCTCTAGATAAATACAGTAGCAATTAAACATGCAGAAATTAAAAAATACAATGACAACTAAACATGCATAAATGCAAAAAAACAAGAAATTTACATAGTTGCATCACACATTTGTAAAACAAGAAAAACTTACATAGCTAATATTGTTGCACATATTTATAATAACAGAAGTTGGAAGAAAAGAATCTACAGAGATAGAATAAAAAAGAAGAGAAAAAATAAGAAAAAAATGCTGCGTGAATGGCATATGAGATTATTAGAGAAAGAGAGAAAAAAATTAAAACAATCAGCCATTAAGTTCCTGTTAGTAGCTCATAAAATTACAAAATATCATACCCAGGTTGGTAGTGAATGCAAGTTAGTGTTGCTGTTAACAGAGTTTGGATAGTAGGAGGTGGAGAGAGTTTGAGTAGGGACAGGTATAGAGGAAAGGGGGGTGGGATTAAGTAGGGCCCTGGCATGGGCAGGGGCTAGTATTAAGAAGGTAGTTTTGAGTTCAATTCTGTTTAAAGGTTAAGAGGTTATAGTTTTGTTTTGGAGTGACTGGGGTGGAGTTTCAGATTTGGGATACATACTGTCGTGTCACAGTAAGACGCTGTCCGGTTCGATTCTCAGCTAGAGCGTCTTCTGCGTGGAGACATGCATGAATGGGCATACCTTCGTTGAAGGTTGTGCGTCAGGGCTGGTAACTCGGCATGTAAAAATCAACTACCACTCATTAGCGGACTGGAGTTCCACTGTGGCGACCCCTAACCGGGAAAAGCCAAAAGACACAACAACAACAACATTAAGTGTAGACAGAGACACCTACAGAAATATTAGATTTTATGATTAGTAATAGGTGCTCATCTCTGGAGTGGATGGTTCTACTGGTAAACTAGGGATAAATTACGTTGCTGATGCTAGGGCATTTATCTGATTTGTGGATTAGGTTGTGCGTAGTGACTAATTGAAAAGATGTTAGGATATGTTGTAGTTTAGTCAACTGAAGTTGTTTTAGAGCTAATCAGTGATGTGCTCTGTATGGCGTGGGCATTAGCAGCATTGTTTGAGTAGGTGGGATGGAGTGGCTTACATATTTACAAAAAATGGGAGCATGGTAAAGAAGAGTTGGGGGTAGGTAAATTGTTGCAATTGTTTTCTTAGTGCTATATATATATATATATATATATATATATATATATATATATATATAGATATATAGATATATATATATATATATATATATATATATATATATATATAGGTTCATAGGTTTATACTAGGCTATCTGCCCTAAGGCATTTATAAGCCTAGCCCAAATTTTTGTGGCTTACGCCACCCCTTATATGAAAAAATACTGTGCCCATTAGTTTGTTGTGCCTCTGTCCAGCAGTGACACAGAGATGATTCCCAGGGTAAACCTACGATCTCCCATCCACAGGTCAAGATTTCTCTTGAACAGAGGCAGTGAGGTGCTCTGCCTCACATGGACTGGGATTTTATTCCACAGCATAGGGAGTCTCTGAGTGATAAATCTATCCCACCAGCACGTCCTATTTATGTCCGTGCTAAGGTTTAAGTCACTTGCTCTAGTGGTTTTGCTGGATTTGGATTTTTTGAGGTGGAGCATGTCCATTAATTCCGGGTTGGACATGGCCTTGTATGTCAGACACATATAAATATATATATATATATATATATATATATATATATATATATATATATATATAGATATATATATATATATATATATATATATATATATATATATATATATATATATATATATATATATATAAGGCAGGGATGTTCCTTTTAGAGGGCACCATGTTTTTATTTTTTGTTTGTTTGTTTATTTATTTATTTTTTTGCTTGTTTTAATTGAAAGACACGTTTCATATTTTCGTCATATATGATCCCTAGAAGCTTTATGTGGGTTATTAGTTCAAATTTAGTATAATTAGAAAAGGCTGAATTGAAGAGATTCTGCTGGTGAGAGGTTTGCTTGCAGATGAATAGGACTAGTTTAGATTTTTGGAGGTTTAGAAGCAGTTAGAAGTCACTGAACCAGCATTAAGTAGACAGTATGAATTCTTGAGTTACTTGTTGTAGTTTTTACAGATTCTAGGTAGAGAAGATTATGGTTGAGGCATTTGCATATTGGACAATGACATCATCCTTTACTTTCAATGAAGTTGTTTATAAATATTTTGCAATGGGCTATGTCTAGAATAGACCCTTGGGGTACACCCACTGCTACAGTAAGAAAGATGTCTGTTTACCATTTCACAGCCTGTTGTCTGCCAAGTGAGATTTCTGTTAAACCAGAACAGACTCTATTAAGCAGAAGCTGGTGGGACTTAGTACTAAAGATATGAGGCTGCTTTTGTTTCAGTTTTTTTGATGGAGGTGGTGACATTAAGGATTCCAGTGATAGTACTGTGATATGGATGGAAACCTTGTTGTGAGGGAGATGAAAGTTTACTAGAGTGCGAGTTAAGCTGTTGGGTCTGCATGCATATTTCTAGGACTTTACAGAGGGATGAAAGAATGGCGATGCACCAGTAGCTGGATAGATCTGTGGAATTCCCACCTTTATGCAGAGATAATATATGCAAGAAGTTTTCTAGAGTTCTGCGGACATAGCTTTCTCTGATTGAGTAGTTGCGTATGGGAAAACGGACAGATCTATTCTGCTGCTAGGTTGTCTGGGGAAGGAGAAGTGAGTTTTATCTTGACGTTTCTGAATAGTGAAGGTGAGCATGGGCTGGAAACAGTTTACTGGTGCGGTGGTTGAATAGGTTCAAAGGATGGGAGGGTTAGGAGTAAGGTTTTTAGGAGAGAAGTTACAGCCCTGATGAAATATGAGTTGAATTGGCTGGCAATGATTCAGAGTTGGTACTTAAAAAGGGAGTTGGTTCACTAGACTGACCAAGGTGAAGGAGCTGACTGATTAAAAACTAAAATTGTTTGGGTTTAAATCAAGTAGAAGGTTATAGATCTATGAAACACATTACTTTAATTTGATTTTGCTTTCGGCAGACTGTCTCATCTGTTTGTATTTCAATAGGTTACCTTCAGTTTTGTTTCCTTTCCAGTAGTAACCAGCCCCATTTCCTTGGATTCATTATATGTTTAGTTTAGCTTGATAGCCATGGAGTTGGGTTAAATTTTACTCTTTTACTTCTCATATGGGTCAGTCCATTTACACTATTTAGAAAAATGGTGCTGAATAAGGATACCACTGTATTTAGCTGGAGGGTATGTAAAGAGCTCCATCTGACAGATTTTACTCTGGAGATTAGCACGTCTATTTTGAATACAGACAGACTATGTATGTGATTGCATTGATGGAATTTTCTGGGTAGTAATATGCTGTCTGATGGCAAAAGTGGAGTGGTGATCACAAAATAATGTTTGCTTGGACTATTAGTCAGGATACAATCCAATATTCATGCTTTTCTTACTGTTTTTCTTAAATATATGTTACATCTAGTTGGTAGTCTGCCGATGTGGTGCAGTGGTTAGCACTGTCACCTCACAACAAGAGGTTCTTTGGTTCGATTCTTGGCTTTAGCACCTTCTGTGCTGAGTCTGCATGTCTTCCCTGTGGTTGACTGAGCTTTAAAGACATGCAAGTAGGTGTGTGTGTGTGTGTGTGTGTGTGTGTGTGTGTGTGTGTGTGTGTGTGTGTGTCTTCTGTAAAGGCTGGGCACTGGGCTGGTAACGCGACACCATAAAACTCCACTGCCAATCAATCTGCAGACTAGTAATCTGCTGTGGCAGCCCCTAACCAGGAAAAGCAGAAAGGCATTGTTTGTTTTTGCTATGTTATATCTAGTTGGTGTGGAGATTAAATGATAAAAGCTTTCTATTTTTATTTTACTTATTATATAGTTTGTTGATGTGGTAGTTCCACCATATAGGTTTATCTCTATTTATGTATCCTTCATTGACCGGATTTAGTCCCCCTTAGGCCTCTTTTTCAGCGAGATGTGAGGTGCTATTTATACTACTACAGGTAATCTGGCCAAGGCATCTTTGAATTTTCCTTGCTCTTTTAGGTTCTTTTCACATCCAACAGAGCTACGACCAACTCAAGCAGATGGGGCATTGGTTTAACATCTCATTCGAAGGATGGCACATTCAAGAGGGCAGCACCCCTCTTATACTGCACTGCAGTGTCAGCTATCACTGCACCTGGTGTGGGAATAGAACCCATAGTCTTCTGCTTAAAAAGTGAGCATGCTACCTGTTGCACTACTGACACTAGCTACAGAGACTGATGGCATTGTGAGGGGATTCATTTGTTCCTCCAGTCATCCATCCATACACAACTTAATTTTTCCCATTTTTGCACACGTGGTCAGGAAGTTACATCAGCAGTGACCATCATCTAAAGCATGTTCACACTGCCAGGTGGATTTGTTTGTTACAGTTTGTCAATCAGTGATTAGGTCACCTAGTGTTATGGTTTCCTGAAGGATGGAAACTGAAAGCCAAGAAAACTCTTCTTCACTGTTATATCTTATTATTACCTGAGAGTAAATGAATCTGTACTATGTTTATTGTTTTTAAATTAAACTGTACTATGTTTACTGTTTTACATTTATTGATATGACAAATTTCAGCATTTTTGATTTGGGGGGGGGGGGTTGACAGGATGCAGAGATAAGTTGATAACAATTTTGTAAAATATTGCCACTCTGACTGCCCTACCCTTTTTTCTTTCTGATTCAATCATGCTGGGAAAATTTAAATTTTAATAATAGTAAATTATGTTTTGATTAAGCCATGTCTCCTCAACTATAATAACATCTGGGGATTGCTGAACTATATATACATGAATGGAATTCCACAAGCTTCTTTCTAATGCTTCCTAAGCTAACATTTACAAAGAGAAGGCCAGCGATTTTTATGTGTGGAGTATTGTTAGGAATGGGAGGTTTTGTTAGAGTGAAGGTAATGGGATGCTGTAGTGGATCTGGATTGTGGATGGGCGGCCCAGTGGTGCAGTGTTTAGCATTGTTGCCTCACAGCAATTCTCAGCTGAGATGCTTTCTGTGCACTGCATGTCCTCCATGTGTTTGCATGGGTTTCCTCTGGGTGCTTCAGTTTTATCCCACATTCTGTATACATGCATCTGTTGTTTCTTCGCAGGCCTCCATTGAAAATTGGCTCTGTCCATACCTCTCAACCTGGAAACATCAAAAATCTGGACAAGGCCCATGAAAAATAGGTACAAATCTGTATGCTGATTAACATCTAATTTGCATACACAATTACATAACCCCACCCACTTCAATGGAATTGTGGCATAGTAGCTTTCAATTGCAAACTGAAGAACAGACAACCAAAATATGGCACCAGAGTCCCCCTGCAGCCATTTTAATGTCCCATTACCTGGCTATTTCACCTCATTTACCATAAACATGAATGTGTGCATACTGCTTTACTTCTACAATGATTATTTGGATTTTGTTTTTACATTTTACAGCACAACTATGCACAAACACTAATAAACATCTGGTAAACAAAGCAATACTGTCTCACAATGAAAATATATGTGGCATTAAACCTTCTATGCCCTTGAAACTCACATTCATTGAAACAGCAGTGAAACCCACACCACATCCAAAGAAAATGCATCTGGCCAGTGGTGGATAAAGATTACCTTTGGGCTGTTTTCAAATCATTGACCCCTTACACACAAAACAAGAAACATACATGTGTTCTTTTCTTTGATACACCTTCCTGACTTTATTAAGTTATATTCCTTGTATAATACAGCACACTTGTTAGACAGAGAGCATTTTAAATTTATTGTTTGAACATTTTTCTAGTAGGCTGTACTGTAGGCAATGAAACACAATGCATGAACCAATAATGACAAAACTGCCAAATTCAGAACATGTCCATCATAAAAGTCTACTTCCACACCCACAGTATAAATAGAATGACAGTAATGTAAGCCATTGGCATCTTGCACAGATTCTCACACTTATTTTCAATTTCATTTTTTTGGGGGGGGCAAGAGGACAAAAACCAGGGACACATTTTAAACATTGCTTGTATAATTTTGTAAAGTTGCTAGAATAAAATGTTGTGTTACCACCATGCATTTCAGTGGCAAGTCTTGAACCTAGGACCCTATGCACTACAGTCAGAGCAATATACTACTATGCCAAATCAGCAGCTTCCTGAACAATAGGAAGACTGCAACTTAATGGCCATCATTTAGTGAATTCATTTCTCACTACAGCTCTCAACCTCTTAGCACCAAAAACCTGGGCAAAGCTCACAAGTGGTGGTGGCTAGGGATTTTAGGCTCTTTTTACCTTGTACCCAAGGTACAGGGTTTGAGTCTGAGTACCTCTAGCCACCAGGTGTATTAAATGGGGGGCATTTACACACACACACACACACACACACACACACACACACACACTCTCCTTACTAGTTAGTTGAACTTCAGTCTGCATTTAGTTCACTCCCTTTGAACTTTATTCCGTCACATTAAGCAGAGTTAGTTTCCATAGTGCTTTCCCGCTCGGATTTGCACTTCATTCTGCAGAGTTAGTTCGCTCACTTTGAACTTCATTCCATCGCATTAAGCAGAGTTAGTTTCCATAGTGGTTTCCCGCTTGCATTTGAACGTCGCATTAACAGTCAGCAGCCAGCCAGAAATGCGCAAGCTCCTTGAGCTCAATTTTGACAGGCAGTAGCTGTGACGCAGGTGACATCATCGCACACGTGATGACGTCAGCTATAACACTGTGGAAATTAAAAAAAACAAAAGAAAAAATCGGAAATGAAGGGGTGCTACTCAGGAATTGTGGCACCCCTTTATTTGAACCCCAAAACTCGGTAAAAAACGAGTAATTTGGCACGGTTGGGATGTATGACTGACACACACACACACACACACACACACACACACACACACACACACACACACACACACACACACACACACACACACAATCTCCTTACTAGTTAGTTGAACTTCATTCTGCAGAATTAGTTTGCTTGCTTTGAACTTCATTCTGTCACATTAAGCAGAGTTAGTTTCCATAGTGCTTTCCTGCTCGCGTTTACACTTCATTCTGCAGAGTTAGTTCACATGCTTTGAACTTCATTCCATCACATTAAGCAGAGTTAGTTTCCATAGCGTTTTCCCGCTTACATTTGAATGTCACATTACCAGTCAGCAGCCAGCCAGAAATGCGTGAGCTCCTTGAGGTCAATTCTGACAGGCTGGTAGCCGTGACAGAGCTGATGTTATCGCACACGTGATGAAGTCAGCTATAACACGGCAGAAATTAAAAAAACAAAGAAAAAATTGGAAATGAAGGGGTGCCACTCGGGAATTATGGCACCCCTTCATTTGAACCCCAAAACTCGGTAAAAACTGAGTAATTTGGAACAGTTGGGAGGTATGACTGACACACACACACACACACACACACACACACACACACACACACACACACACACACACACTCTCCTTACTAGTTAGTTGAACTTCATTCTGCAGAGTTAGTTCGCTTGCTTTGAACTTCATTCCGTCGCATTAAGCAGAGTTCATTTCTATAGTGCTTTCCCGCTCACATTTGCACTTCATTCTGCAGAGTTAGTTCGCTCGCTTTGAACTTCATTCCGTCGCATTAAGCAGAGTTAGTTTCCATAGTGATTTCCCGCTTGGATTTGAACGTCGCATTAACGGTCGGCAGCCTGCCGGAAATGTGTGAGCTCCTTGAGCTCGATTCCGACAGGCTGGTAGCCCTGACGGAGCTGACATCATCACGCATGTGATGTCATCAGCTATAACAGCATGGAAATTTAAAAAAAAAGAAAAAAATCGGAAATGTAGGGGTGCCACTCAGGAATCGTGGCACCCCTTCATTTGAACCCCAAAACTCTGCTCTGTCCCAGTTGAACTTTTCTGGTAAACAAATGTTAAATAAATAAATAAATGGACATCACCCCACAGCTTGATAGTCAGAGTGAAGTATATGTGGATAAAAGGTCACTTTTGTTTAAAATTTCAATTTATGACAGAATGTTAAACAGAGAGTTAAATAAATACCGAACAAGTTTTATCTTGAAGAGGTGAATTATAGCATGAGAAGATAAGTTATCAATTACAGAAGCAGCAGGAGGATGTATTAGAACAGACTGTATGTAAGGTAGGGATGGGCACATTATGATGCAGGGTATGGTTGTGGAAAGATGTTATGCATGCAAACTGTGAGACAGCTAGCACTAATATCGGCTGTGTTAGTATCCTGGGGAGCAGTGGACATTAACTGCATAACTAGTTAGGATTTAGAGATGCAACTGGAACTAGGAGGATGATATGGATGAAACATGGGAAGGTGGGACAGCTAAGAGCTGACAGATGCTAAGAGTGAGCCAAGAGAGCAGAACTAGCACATTTACTAAAGAAGGAGATTGTAGAAGTAGGGCAAATATCAAACATGCCTTTAAGGAGGGAGTGGTGTGCATAAACTACTGGGTGGAGAGAAGTAACTATATAAGCGATGAAATGTGGGACAACTGGTGAGGCGATAGGAGTAAAGCAGAAATACCTCCCAAGACAGTGGAAGGTAATCAGTGCTTATATATTCATTTTACAAAGCTTTCACAAGGTAACAAATCATTTGTTATCATTTAAGTTTTTAGTACTGGAACTTTCTATGACATGAGAAGTGGTTTAATACATGGTTTGAAACAGCAAGGAGTATCCAAGTCATCATAATGCAGTTACTGAAGTGCGTTTTTGAAGAAGTAAAGTTTTGCAAAACATTATGTATCTACAAATGATTTAAATATATATATATATATATATATATATATATATATATATATATATATATATATATATATATATGTGTGTGTGTGTGTGTGTGTGTGAAACATATGCATACACTGCAAATATACATTGAAGAGACTCTCTGCCCTTAATGATAATATCTGTGTCACTGTACAAAGTTTTACTGATAATATCTCTGGTCACTGTACAAATGTTTACCACTCTACACTGTATAAAAATATTCTATGCTTCCTTCTTCTCCACAAACACAATACCTCCTCTATTCTTTCTATTTGCATAACATAGAGCCTTTAATGGGTAAAGTAACAGAATTCCCAATAAGAAGTTAATCCAGTCCTCCTATAGCTTTTATTGTCTGACATTGTAACTCACCTGTAGTACAGAATAATAATATTTCCCCGTAATATAATTGTACCACTGCATTTTTTCTCAGGTATTTACTCCGGTCCTGGCACCCATGTCCCTTATGGAGAGAGGTAGCTTATAAATGCCTGGCTCTCAATGTCCTGTTTGGATGCAGGACATTATTATTGTTTCTGGAAAACTTGGCTAGGCTTAGAACCCCCCCCCCCCTCACACACAAATCATTAGCCTAGTAACAGTCTATGAATCTGTGAATCTCAACATCCACAGTAAATATGACGTATGGCATGCCATCACTTCTCTGTCAAAAATCAATATGTTTACTTTCCTGCTTTCCAACATTTTCCGGAAATATTCATATTTTATCCACTGACATCTAACAAAACTTTCTTTTTCAGCTGTTACTCTTTTAATATACGAAACAAATGGACTGATGCTAGGCATGCTTTCACACTTCGCAAACGTAATCTACCCCTTAATTTTTTAATGAATTTAACTCCTTTCTTTTGAATCACTCATTAAAGTAACATTCGAATAACTAATTTTCCTTCACTGTTGGAATACACATATAGTCCCCCCAAAATAACCCAGTTTTCCTAAAACAACAGATGCAATGATCTCTTTCTGGAAAGTCAACCTAAAAACTTTTCAGACCTGCATAACATTTTTATTTCTCTGTTTTTTCTTCCCATTGTTTTTGTAGTACCTCCCTGCTACCAAAATTAACCCTTAATGCTACAGTAACACCAAGTAAAATGGATTCATACAATATTGACAATACTTCCATATTTAATAATAATCCTACAAAACTCTCTACCACTTTCAGAACTTTCTTCAACCACTATTTCTAGGAGATATAATAAAATCATCTACAAAATCTACCATTAAAGGTAACTCTACTTCCCTTTGGCATAAAACATTTGCAACCCTTATTTTCCTGGTAACTTGTACCACTACCACATTAACCGGCAGCTGAAAAAGCTATTTTTTAATTCCCTGCTGTAACTCCTTTATTCATTTTAATTCTCTCACGTATTTTGCTATGAATACCCCAACTCATGCATTTCTGTGTACCCCTACAACAATTGTGTTTCTTTCCTCCCAAATTTAAAATTTTCTGGGATTTGGTTCATGAATTACATTAAAAAAGGCATTCATTATTCCACATCAGCTTTGCATCTATTTCACTTTTTACACTATGTATCATTACCTATCGACATTTCCTTTGTAGTTTTGCTTATAACACCAAATGTTCCTTCTGACAACATCCTTTCTATAAAACTGTCAAACTTTTTTGCAATATTTTCATCACTACTATACTGCATAACGTATCACACACCAGTTCTTTAATTTAACCATTTCCTCTTTCACAGGAATATAATTTGGGCAGCACAGTGGTGCGACGGTTAGTATCGCTGCTTACAGCAAGAGGATTTCTGCTTCAATTCTCAGCTGGGGTGCCTTCTGTGTGGAGTCTGCATGTCCTCCCTGCATTCGTGTGGGTTTCCTCCTGGTGCTCCAGTTCCCTCCCACATTCCAAAGACATGCGTTTGGAGCATTTCTCCCCGAAAATGGGCTCGTTCCCAGTTGGACTTTCCCAGTAAACAAATGTTAAATAAATAAATAATCCCTTCACATGTTTTCCCATCTTCTACACCCCTTTTTGAAGCATCCTCTTAAACTTCCAAAGATGTCTTTTTATATACTTCGATAACCTTATAAAATTGGTTCCCAAATCATATTTTCCTGGAATATTTCTTATAATTCCAGCTTTAACTTGCAATTTCCAATTTCTCTGTGCATCCTGTATTTTTTCCAAATTCCAATTTATACATATCCCTCTTTCTTCTGCTCCCTTTCACATACATTTTCTTCTTATAAAGTATACCAAAATGGTTTACTATGGTAATGTCACAGGGAACTTGGTCAAATGATGGGATCATCGATCCACGTCCACGAAAGTGAAAATGTTGAATTCCGACATTGTCGAAATATGTCTCGACTTTGACCTCAGAAAGGGCTTTAACATGGGTTGAAATAGGAGTGAGATTTGTACTTCAATAATGTCGAGTTCAACACTGTCCATTCGGCATCCGGACTTCATCTACAGTAGATTCAACTGAACTTCAACGTTCTCATAGTAAACCTACTAAAACATTTATTAGTCCTTCCTAATTACAAGCTTACATTTCTTTGTTTTATTTCTTTCATAAAAAAGGTGTCACTTCTTTTTTTTCCTTGTACTAAATATCTTTGCCTTGTCAAATCATATTTTACTTTTTATATATACATATATATATATATATATATATATATATATATATATATATATATATATATATATATATATATATATATATATATATATATATATATACATATATACACACACACACACACACACATATATGTATATATATATATATATATATATATATATATATATATATATATATGTATGTGTGTGTATGGGTCCACGTCAAAACAAATAAAACCCATAACATCTAATTTCATAACACTGAGACCAGAACATCTAAATCTCAAAACATCTAAAACTCATAACATCAAATTTCATAACATCTAACACTACAAATCACATGAAAATAACATCCCCTCCACATATAATGACACCGAACTACCAAACACACTTTTTACTACGTTTCTGCAGGGGGGCAAGCCCCCCTCCTGCCCCACAACCCCCCCCGTAAATTAAATATACCAATTCCAAGATTCTTTTACAGTGGGAAGAAGTTAATTTCCTAACCCCACTGTATCAAGCCCCCACAGTTATAGGAGGTACAGTGCCCTCTCCAAAACAAAAGATATTTTTTTTCATGTGTTTAGTTTTGAACGTTAGATGTTTTATGATTGAAGGTTTGATTTTATGACCATTTTGATGAAATGTCATAAATCCATTTATTTATTACACATAATCTTTGTTTTCACATTATGAACTTATTTTGCCACATTAAAGCTTCCTGCAAGCCAAATGATCCAATAAAGTAAGAGAATGAATACTTTCAATGCTACAATTTTAAACGGATCTTGTACTCCTTATTTTACATTCACACATCAATACCTTTGAACTTGAGGGTTTATTTGGTGGGATGAATATGGGAACAACTTTTTTATCGTTTTTATCGTTTGTGGTCCAGGATTGTTGAATTGAATAAAGGAAAAATTTTTTACTACGTTCTAGGATTCAAGGTTCTGAGTGTTTGGCTTACTAGTGAACTGGTTTGGAAGTTTGTTATGGGAACAATATAACCACAATCTTCTTTTCTGGCCCTACGCGCATCCAGTTTTTCCAAAGTATTTTAAAACAAGATACTACACTCTGCATCTTTATCTAGTTTGAAGCACTCCACTAGTAGAAAAAAAATGATCTTCCCAAGAAGTTCTACACAAACTACATCTGCTAACAGCACAATAAGTGCTTATTACCAGTTTTATTATTTTTTTCCTAACCATGAATGCCTTCATATAACATAATCCTATTTTCCTAGAAAGTTACTTGTTGCCCACATTGCACTGTACTAACACAGATGATGAGATTAAATTCACTCTAGTGTCTGCTGTCAGATCACATTTCCATTCATTCAAAATGAAAGTAGTGAGAAACAGTGAGAATTTTCAATAAATATGTCAGCGAGTGGCTTGCAGTGACATATACTTGTTTTCTTATGTATGTGCTACACAATCTGTAACAGAGTATTTGCTGTAAAGAAATAACTGAGATAATGCAACCTTTTTTAAAAAGCAGAAAGTTGTGTGCTTCGGTTCATATCTTTGTCCCACATCAACCTCCATCTTCTCTATTTTCTACATGAGGCTCTGGAGTCACATCTACTGTCACCACCTCCTTCAATGCAATGTCACTTTCCTACCATTTCAGAAAGTCATGCCTGATCATCACACGTATTCTCCGATGCAATGCATCCATTTTGTTCCTAGCCATCCTAGTTTCCTCTTGCTTTCTTCCAGTCATTTCTAAATATTGTTCTCCAAATCACCTTCTGCTTTCCTTCACATAAGTCTGAGTCACTGTCAACCTTTCTCTTTGACCATCTCTGCAACTGGAGCTACTTTGCCTTCTGCTCTGATGTAATTGTTTCTTTGTTTGTCCCACAGTGTGCATCCTACCACCCATCAGAGGCACTTCATCTCCATCCCCACTAGCGTCTCCAGGTGCTTCGGTGCCAGATTTCTGTACCATATATTAATACTAGTCTTACCACTGTTTTGTACAACTTACTTTTCAGTGTCTTTGGCATTCTTGTTACACACTACTCTTGACATTCTATGCCAGCTGGTAGCAGCCTCCCTGATTTTAGCCGCCTCATTCAGCCTTCCCTTCTCATCAACTGCCTCCTCCCACAAACCTAAAACTGTTAGCCTGTTCCACTATTTTCCCTTCGATCTCAATTTTAAGCTTGTTCTGATTTCCCCATTTGTTGTCATGAAAGCAGTCTTGCCTGTTCTATTCTTCATCCCATGTGCCTTCAGTTTTGCATTCCATTCCCTGTCATTTACTGAGGCTCCCAATCAGAGTCTGCCTGTAATGCCACATCATTTGTGTATCCATTACCAGTGCAAACAACAGTGGGCTCAGAGCTGAACCTTGATTCACTTGCACTCCCACTCTCACTGGGAACCCCTCAGAGTATGAATGTTATTCATACTTGTGGCATGTGTGAAGTTGGTTATTAAAAATGTTAAAAAGGAGGGGGCCTAAAATAGAGCCTTGACGGACACCCATTTTGATGGGGAGAAAAGGAGAAATTAGAGAGAGACATTTTACAGATTGCAGTCTGTCTGTGAGGTAGCTATTGAACCAGGAGATAGTTGCTCAGGAGAGGCTAAGTTGAGAGAGTTTGAAGAGGAGGATGGGGTGAGAAACAGTGTCAAAGGCTTTGAAGAGATCTAAAAAGATGCAGGACACTAGTTTATCATTTTCTCTAGCTAGGGAGATGGAGTTACAAAAGGAAATAAGTGCAGTTGTGGTGCTGTGGTGGGGCTGAAGCCATGTTGAGTAGGGGCAATTAAGTTTTCACGAGTAAGATAAGCTGAGATTTGTTTATAAACACAGTGCTAAACAATTTTGGAGAGGGGAGAGAGTATGACACTAGGCTGATAATTAGAGAGCTCAACAGAATTTCCACCTTTGTGGATTGGTATAGTTGAAACTTTTTTCCAGAGGACAGGAACAGTGAATTCACTAATTGAGTGGTTTATGAGGATGGAGACAGGATATGCTATGGAGTCAGCAGCAGCTTTTAGGAGGAGAGGAGGCAGATTGTCAGCTGAAGGGGAACCTGGTTTAAGGTTAATAAGACGTTTTTTGATACAGCTGGTTGGAATGAGTTTTAGTGACAAAGAAGTGTTTTGCGGTTGGGAGGGTGGTAGGGATTGTGGGGCTGGTTGAGTGGACAGCTTGTTGATGGTATCTATGAAGTATAAATTGAAAACTGAAGCAGTTTCAAGGGGTGTGTTATTGGGGCAGGGGTTGGGAGTTTGGAGGATTTCTTGGGTTTTAGAGTTCCTGGATTCAGTATCTTGGGGTGAGAGGTAGTAGTTATTTTTGTAAGAGTTTATGTGTTTTTTGGTTAAATTTCAGAGTTCCTTATATTGTTGGTACTGTGTGGGAGATTTGGTCTTAGTCCAGAGTTTCCGAGTGCAATCTCTGTTATGGATAAGAGACCATGTAGAGTAGGAGAGCCAAGGGGAACACAGTGATTTGACTCTGACAGTTCTGGGAGGGGCAAGGGAGTTCAGAATGTTTAGGAAGATGGAGCTGAATTGAAGGACAGCTTCATCTACAGGTAGTGAAGAGAGGAAAGGTCAGTCAATAGCAGAGACAGAATTACTGAATGTATCTGGGTTGAAGTTAGTTAGCATTCGGCACTCTTTAAATGTATGAGGTCTAAAAAGGTGGGGGAAGAATCTTTGGACACATATACAGGAGTGGTCACTAATTGAGTCTGGTAGGGATTCAGGGAGAGATAGAGGTCAGGTTTAAAGACAAGTACCCAATCCAAGATAGAGAAGGTATTTGTGGATTTATGAAGAAAAGTGGGTGAATAGATAACTTGGGTGTATCCATATAGGTTTATGCTGGTGGTGGGAGGGTTGGAGATGAGGGTGAGCCAACTGATGTTAACATCACCTAGTATGATTGTTTCATTATGCATATTGTCAGACATCCACTGCAGTATTTGTTCTAAAAGGAGTATGTTCTCTCCAGGGGGTATATAAATGGCAACTATGGTTAGAGTTTTATGATTGCTGAGTTTGCAGATGGCAATAATGAGTTCAGCTGGGTGAAAGGAGGGGGGAAAGGTTAACTTGGGGAGATATGCATAGGAGGTGAGAGTACATAATGGCCACACCTCCGCCTTCTTTGTGCATTCTGTCTAGGTGTAGAATGCTGTAACCGGGGGGGGGGGGATTCTTTGGCTACATTATGTGGTTTGAGCCATGTTTCAGAGAGACTACATTGGGGAGTACTGGGCTACCCAGGTGTGGAATTCATTTATCTTGTAAGAATGATATGGATGTTGATTGACTAGAAAGAGAGATGTTTGAGATTAGGTTTATGTACCTGCTGAAGTGTGTGTGTGTGTGTGTGTGTGTGTGTGTGTGTGTGTGTGTGTGTGTGTGTGTGTGTGTGTGTGTGTGTGTGTGTGTGTGTGTGTGTGTGTGTGTGTGTGTGTGTGTGTGTGTGTGTGTGTGTGTGTGTGCGTGTGTGCGTGTGTGCGTGTGTGCGTGTGTGTGTGTGTGTGTGTGTTTGTGTGTGAGATATAGGTAGGACTTGATGAATTCAAGTATGGGCAAGGGTTTGTGTGATTATCACCTCAGAGTTGAAGGATGTTTAGTGGGAGGAAGAGAAGTGGTTTAATTCTGAGAAATAAGGGGAATTTTGGAGACAATCTGATTCTGGGAAGATTGAATTTGGTACACGAGAAGAATGAGGGAGAAAAAGGAGAGGTGCAGTGGCTGCTGGTGTCAATTGTGTTATGAGAGGAGGTGGGAGAAAAGGGGAGTAGGTTTAGCTAAATGTGGTAGGAAGTGAGATTGCTTAGGAGAAGAAGAAGGAAGGGGAAGAAAAGAGGGAAAAACATACTGGAGGATGACGAGAATATGAAAGGGGTAGATGTTTGACAGAAGGTGTATGGTAATAGCTAGAGTAGGGGGATCAGAGCAGTGAGCAAGGGTAGGAGGAGTTAGGTGTAGTGAGTTAAGAGGTGGGAGGGGTATTTTAAGAGGGGCAGGTTGTGATTGGTTGGGCAGTACAGGAAGTTGGACATCAAGGAGGGTGGGGTTAAAGTGGTTAGTTACAAAGGTAATTAATGTTGGGGTTGGTGGGAATGAGGGTAGGGTAGGGTAGGAAAGCGGAGTGAGCCTGAGTGAAGCGAGGGTGAACTGAGCGGGCAGAAACTTTGAGGCAGCTTGCCAGACCACAGTAGAAACAATCAGTTAGCAATATGTGCGACAAGACAATGGGACAGTTATGAGTAGGCAGTTCCTTGAGGTAAGAAACATATGCAGGTAATAGCAACCTAACACTTGTTGCTTAATAGTTCTGTGCAGTTGTACAGCTCTTGGTGTTAACAGTTGCTAAAAAGAGAGAAGAGGAATGGAGGGAGAATGTTCAGGGAGAGGGGAAGAAAAAGTTTAAAAAGAACCAACATGAACATTTTTTTTACAAAAGTGTCTATACCTATACGTTTCAAAAAACTTTCAAAAAGTAACAATTATTCTTGAATGTTCAACATCTGCTTATTTAATTGTCCTTTGAGCATTGTCTACATGTTATAAGATGAAGTTATTCTAATGGATCTTGTTATGATGGTAATCAATTCCAAATGTCACACTTAGGTTGCAATACTTTTAAATTCCTTAAAAGAGGGAGTAGTTTTGTTTTTCCAATTCCTGGTTATAACTTTCTTCGCAATACCCAGAATGGACCATAAGAGTGGATATTTTATTCTCTTAACACAATCAGGTATCAGAGTGCTAAAGAAAATTAGTGACTTTGTTAGAGCAAATTTATCAGTAGTGCTCCTTGATCTGTTTAAAACTTTCATTTAGTGGCTACAGCTAGGAACTGTAATAGTGTGCATTACTATAATTGCTTTTTTTATTTAAATTACTAAATTGAAACTGCTTTTTCACACTAAGACTTGGATTTTCTCTTTGTGGGGTTTCTTTCTATGCTTTTAAAGTGAGGTTTATGTGCTCTGCTCAGGTGGCATAATCTTGATAGAGGCCTGTTGTCTAGGCTGGAAGTTTTGTTTGAGTTTCCTGCGTTTCTGGCAGCCATTTTCTGCTGATTTTCTTCATTATTATTGAGAGTAGCAAGGCCTCCTGACCTTCTGTAGTACGAGTGATTGGATAATAGCAGGGGCTGAGTAGTAATCTGATCTTCCAACTCTTCCATTCTTACTGCTATATAAACCCTGTGTCTTATAAAGGTTCTGCTTGTATTGTCAGGCTCTGGATTGCATTGCATAAGTGGAAATTCCTTAAGATTCCAAGAGCAGGCTGTTATTTCTTACACATATTTCACTGAACTGCACTTCTGAAATGCTTATAATTGTGCTATACAGTTGATCTACTATATTTTTGCACTGTTATAAAGCTTTTTTTATTGTTTCACTGCATTTATGTACTGTTTTAACATTACTTAACTGTAAACTGTTTTTTCATACTGAGAGTTGTATTTTCTGTTTGTGAGTGCTCTATCCGAACTTTTCTGTGCATTTTTGTCTGTTACAGTTAAAAGCATTCTCAAGTCTGCTCCATGATCTGTTTAAAACGTTCATTTAGTGGCTACAGCTAGGAACTGTAATTTTTCCCACCTACCCTCCCTAGTGTTGTGTGTTCTTATACTTGGTGGCTTTGCAGCTGCCCGCCCATACTGTATATTTGATCTGTGACACTCCTCCCAGTCTAGTGTCATTAATTCACTCAATCTAATAGAG
Source organism: Protopterus annectens (assembly GCF_019279795.1). NCBI lineage: Eukaryota > Metazoa > Chordata > Ceratodontiformes > Protopteridae > Protopterus > Protopterus annectens. Next base: position 1,866,082,484 of record NC_056732.1, read on the forward strand.
AACATTTGTGAAGGCCAACCCACTCAGATTCTTAACATTGAATTAACCTCTGTTCCAGCTTTCTCCATTTCCACTTTACTGGAAAAAAAAATTCTAAGCTTGCTTCCCCCCTTTCCTGTGGCAGGTCAGATACGGATTTGCTGTGTCCAGGACTGTTTGTGAGCTCCTAAGCCCCCCCACTTAACTAGGGTTAAACTATTCCTGGCGCCATAAAGTCTGTTCTTCAAAATTTCCCTTGCAGCTAGCCAGCTTGTTAGTTTTAGCACTCATCTGTTTCTTTGATCACAGCCCTTGTTCAGAACTCATTGTAAGCACTAAATAAGTTACAAATTACTACAGCACTCAACTTTCCTTACTTGTCTAGAGGAAAACAATTTTTAGTACTTAATAAATAAGCACCTATTCAGGCATGTCTAAAGGTCAGCTCCTGGTGTTTTCTCCTGTCTACCTGATGAATCTGGGCATCTTGGGACAATGCAGCAATTGCCTCATGTACACAGACAACACTCACCTCCTACCACTCAACACTACGACCTGTGAGAGATGCACTTATATAGCCAAACTGGAAGCAAAGGTCTCTTCACCAAAGACTGGCCTAGACAGTCAGGAGGAGAAGGTAAACACCTGCACTGCACCACACTCATCACATAGTCCCTCAAAACCTACTCCACCAAAACACACACACAGAACCACAAACCACAAACCTACATTCGCGGAGGCTCTCAGTACAAATCTGCCCAAACAACAGAGACCTCCAAAGCAGAAATGCAAGCAACCTCCACCCCCCCCCAATACAACCCAAATGACACATAGCCCACATACTCAGTGTGCCACTCAACTACAGCCCATAAGGCATAATGTACCCAACACTCTAGTCATAGGTGACTCTATAGTCAGGCACACTGATGTTCCACTCACCAGGCTAAACAAGGAAAAAGTTACTGTCAGCTGCCTGTCAGGTGCCAGGATCCGCCACATAACGCACACACTCAGGTCACTCCACAACAAGTAAAAATATGACTCGGTCATTGTCCATGTTGGTGTGAATGACCTGAGATGTACCTCCCTGGACTACATGAAAAGAGACATAGAGGAGCTCTCTGATCTTGTAGCCCAGGCCGGTATGACCCTAGCCCCGAGTAGCATCCTGACATCACCCAGAATGACACCACAGTACAAGGACAAAATGACTGACTTTAACAACTGGCTAAGCTTCTGGTGTCATTCTAAGGGAATCCAGTATCTGTCTGCCTGGGATGACATGATCGATAGACCACGCTGCTTTGCCAGAGATGGCCTGCATCTGTCGCCCTTGGGATTCCGGATACTGGCAAAGCCTCTTGCCACCCCTATAGTACCTTTTTTAGGCAAGGTTCAAATGACAAATTCACCACTGTAACAGGTACAAGCAAGCAAAACCTGAGGGTAATGCTATTTAATGCTAGAAGTCTAAACCTCAAAATGCACTCTCTCGAGGCACTCCTTAAAATGGAGAACATTGACATCTGTGCAGTGACAGAGACCTGGTTCAAAGCTCCAGAGAGCACCCCTGCATTACCAGGCTATAATTCATACCACACCTTTCAGCCACCAAACCCAGACCGAAACACTAAAGATGGAGGCGTGTCCATATTCATTAAGGATATCCACACCTCCAAGCTAGTTGCTCAGTATAATGTATCTGAGATTATCCAAGTTCAACTAACTCTGGGCAAAACTGCAATCCAGATTGTAGCTTGCTACAGACCCCCCACCATGCCCCAGGATTCCCACTCCTCTTTTCTTGATACGCTGGAAAATATTAAGGTACAACCCAACACTCTAATAATGGGGGATTTCAACTACCCTACCATTAACTGGGAAAACTACTCATGTACCAACTCTTTTGCTCAACGTTTTCTGGAAATCATCAATTCCAACACTTTGGATCAACTTATCCACACCCCTACCAGGGGCAGAAATATCCTAGACCTGGTCATCACCAACATGGGTGACCGGTGTTCCACACCAGAGGTCAGCTCCTCGTTGGTCAGATCCGACAACAAGCTATTCACCCTAGACATCCACATCCCGCTCCCACCCCCCATTAGGAAAACAACCGTAAAAAATTTCTCCAAAGCCAACTTCACGCTTCTTAAGACAGAAGTGGCAAACGTCACAACACCCATGCAGATGGACAATAGAGGTACGACTGCTGAATCCTACACAAATGCACTTTATAAGCACTTACACGAGTGCATGGATCGTGCTATCCCTAACAAAACCAAGATGCTATCCTCCAAAAAAAGGAAGCCAATCTGGTGGTCTTCTGCCATAAACAAACTCTACAACAGAAGAAAGAAACCGTTGCCAAAAAGAGTAAAATCCCATGATTGGAGGAACTCCCTGGTCAGCCTCAGTAAGAAGCTGAGATTCCTCATAAAATCCTCCAAAGCTAGTTATGAAAACAAAATTGCCACTGATTCTAAAGACAACCACAAAGCATTGTATAGCTATGTCAAAAATCTCAATGGCAACACTCAGATCTGCTCTGAGTTACTGTACAATGACACTAAATATACAGAACCAACTGATATTGCCAACATCCTGGCAGATAGGTTCAGTGCTAACTTTACCCCCCTCTCACCCCCTAAAGGACCCATCTTTATACCGGAAGAATGCAAAGTTCCTGTAATCACGGCTGCACAGGTAAAAACTTCACTCTCCAAAGCCAAGAACACAGCATCCATGGGAACTGACAACATCCCAGGCTGCCTTCTACATGAACTACAGAATGAACTGGCACCCCACCTAAGTACCATGTTCAATCATAGCCTCACCTCAGGCTTTGTGCCCATTGAATGGCGCACCGCAACAGTTATCCAACTCCACAAAGAGGGAGCCACAACAGACCCCAGGAACTACCACCCCATTAACCTGACGAGCCTCGTCTGCAAGGCCATGGAACGTATCATCATGGAACTCATAAACAAAGACATTGGAGATCTCCAAACTCTGGACCCCAAACAGTTTGGGTTTGTAAAAGGCAGATCATGTCTCTTAAACCTGATAGACTTCTTTGAAGTAGTCACCAAAGCCATAGATGAGGGTAAGGTGGTTCACACAGCCTATCTAGATCTCGCCAAAGCGTTTGACACCATCCCCCACTCTGGAATTATAGATAAACTCACTAAACTAGGTATAAATCCCTATGTCACAAGATGGGTTGCCAACTGGCTTAGTGAAAGAACCCACACCATGAAAGTAGCAGACTCCAAATCAGACTTCAGACCAGTGACAAGTGGAGTACCACAGGGTTCAGTCCTGGGTCCTCTCCTGTTTGGTATCTACTTCTCTGAAGTACAGGCTAACACAGAAGGTCTTTGGCTAACTAAATTCACAGATGACTGCAAACTAGGAGCCATAATTGAAACTCCTAATGATGTGGACATCCTACAAAAGGGCCTCACTGAGACAGATGCCTGGTGTCAAAGACATGGTCTCAAGCTCAATGCCAAAAAGTGCATTGTCATCCCCTTTGGTAAAAATTCTGTACCCATGAACTACCACATAGGCAGTAGTCTACTTAACACTGAAAGTGTGATAAGAGACCTTGGGATACAGGTAGACAGTAGTCTCTCCTTTGATAATCACATCACCACAGTGGTCAGGAAATACTTCTATGTGGCACACCTCATCACAAAAGGTTTCTCATCCAGAAAAAAAGAGGTCATTGTTCCCCTCTACTCATCACTCATTAGACCCATTATAGAGTACAACAGCCCTTTTGGTATGTACCTCACAAGACATCTACAACAACTGGAAAGGCCGCAAAAATACCTCACAAAGAGGATTACTGGCCTCAAACAGATGCCTTACGCAGACCGTCTCAAAAAACTCCAGCTTTACTCCGTCGCATATCGCCTACTCAGAGGCGATCTCTACCTAACATACAAAGCTATGTCAAACCCAGAGCTGTTGGACATGCTCCACTTAAAGAAATCCCAATCCCTCTGAGCTACACGCTCTAGGGACCTAAACCTTGTCACCACAATAGACAGAACATGCTGGAGGGATAGATTCCTGTCCCAGTGACTTCCCATACTCTGGAACAGACTACCTATCTATGTCAAACAGAGCTCCTCATTAGCACTCTTCAAGAAAAATCTTGATGATCGGATGGGTAATAGGAAATTCACCCAGGGGATCACTTCTGTGGTTCTGCTTGACAGGGGTACAGGAAAATTATTTTCTTGGATGGCAAAAGCCAGGGTACCTTTTTGGCTAGGCTTGTATAGGCCCTAGGGCCAATAGCCTAGTACCTACCTATGAACCCATGAACCTAAATAATGCCTGTAATGAAAGATTAATGGTAGACCAGTATGGTTTGAGCACAACACAGTCAAAAACATGTGCTTCCAATCTGTTTTAGTCTCCATTTTACATCTCCAACAAACCACCTTTTTCTAACTCATTAATTCAGTTTTATGTGGTGTAAAATAGGACCTATGTATAAATTTCCAAGAAAATAACCTCCATTTAATAGAAGAGGTAGTCAATTGTGATGATAATAAAATTGCTCTTTTGTCATCCTGATTAGGTGAGTTGTTATTAACCAATGTAAGGTAATCCAATAATTTTCAGTGTAACTTTTTGTTTCTTTTCTAATCACCTTATAAAGGTTGGAAAGCATACCTTTTTAGCTATGTTCTGCTGAATAGATAATGTTAGAAATTAAATTAATTTAGGAACAGAAATGTTTTATTCTTGGTAGCATAGATTTAATTTTATTATTCATAAATTGCCTACAAGTTTGTACCACTAACCACATGTCATTACCTAAATCATATTTATCTATCAAGTAATCAACTGAATGCAACTTGTTATTAATCAGCAATTGAAACCAATGCATCAGATTATTTTCTTTAAATAAAATCATCACTGACAAGTTTGAAGAATTACGTTGAGTATAAGCAATAGGAAAAAGAAGACATATCCAAGCTTTATATGTTAGGTTGCTAGAAATCCAATTTCTAAACTTCTTTAATAAAAAGGAAATGTAATAAGAATTACTTATTTGATAGTTATGAGCTATAAAATAGTCTTTTATAACACAAAGAAAATATTTTAATATTAGATGTTGATTAGAATGTAAAAAATGACTAGAATTTAAAAAAATATTTCCTTGAAACTCTTTTCATTTAGCTGAATTGCCTTTATAACTGAAGCTATAGAAGAAAGTTTTAGGTTTGGTAAACTAAATCTCCCTGTTGACCAGTCTCTAATATGATGAATTAAGGCTATTGTGGGTTTGTTAGGAAACCAAAGAAACTTTAAAATTAATGAGTTAAACTCATTTATGTAAGGTCTCGGGGGAGGTAATGATAGTGACTGCATACCGTATAAAATTGTTGGTAAAATGACCATTTTAATTATAGAAAGTCACTCATCCATAGTAAAAAAAAGTTTATTCCATTTATTTGACTCTTTATAATAAACTATGATTGTAATTAAAATGTATTGTGTCATTAACATTAGCTAACATTATCCCTAAGTACTTTAATTTATTCCCTTGAACTATATATTTAGTAAATCTCATATTCAGGTTATCAATATTGGAGTTTATAGGAAATATTTTTGTTTTATTATAATTAAAAGACAGACCATATTTTCTCTGAAAACATTCCATTGCTCAAAAACAGAAGGGAGAGGGCAATTATTTCCATTCACATTTGAGAGAATGTCATACGCAAACAACTGAATTTTAGATGTCAGATCAGTAATTATCCTTATACCTTTAATTTCTGAGTTTAATCTTGTATAATTAGCAAATGGCTCCATAACTGGAGTACACAGTACAGATGATCGAGGACATCCTTGTTTAGTTACTTTAAGAATTTGATTCGGTTGTGATGTATATTTATTTATTTATTTCGTTATTTATTTAACATTTGTTGACCGGGTAAGTGTGACTAGGTTCCACAGATCCTGTTTTCAGTGGAGGCCCATGAAGAAATGCTCCAGACGCATGTCTTTAGAATGTGGGAGGAAACCGGAGTACCCTGAGGAAACCCACGCGAACGCAGGGAGAACATGCAAACTGCGCACAGATGGCACCCCGGCCGAGAATCGAACCAGAGAACCTCTTGCTGTGAGGTGACAGCATTAACCGCTGTACCACTGTGCCGCCCTATGTATTTATTTTAACAAAGGCATGGCAGCTGTTATAAAGTACATTACTAAGTTGTATAAAATTACTAGAGAAGTTACATTCTTTTAATACAAGCAGAAGGCATTCCCAATTAACAGAATCAAAAGCACTATCTATACCTAGAATGACTAAGGCCAAATTACCTTTTGAATTATTTGCAAAATCAATTATGGTTATTATTCTTTTATCATATGAGTTTCTATTTAAAATAAAACCAGTCTGATCGTCAACAATCAAAAATGGTATTTCCTTAATCTATCATGATGGACTGACAAATATTTTATAATATATACTTAAAAGTGAAATTGGAGTATAAGAAGAACATGTAGTAGGATTGTTGTCAACTTTTAAAGATAGGAGAAATAAGAGTATATTTCCATGATGGAAAAACATTTAGCAGACCTTTACTTAAAAAAAAAAAAAAAAAAACTATGTAATATATTTAGGGCTTCTCTAGGCATATTTTGGGGATGATACCATCATTACGTGGAGCCTTATGTTTTAAACCATTCATTTGAGTTTGAATTTCAGCTACTAAAATCGGTTTAATAATTATTTCCATTTGGTCATCTGAGTACTTGTTTTTGTATACTTTTTTATAAACGTTTTGATTACTTCTTTAGAATCCATTAATATATTTTGACTCATTTTATTAAAACAAATTCTAAATTCTTTCAATATATCTTCTAATTCTGTAATCCTTTTCCTTCTTTTGGGTGAATAAATTTCTTTAATATGGCTAAGTTTAGTAAATATTTTAGTTCTAATTACTAAGCTATGCACAGACTTTGGATTAACAGAAAAAAAAACATTTCAACCTCTCCAAATGAATCATTGTTTTATTATTTAAAATCTCTAGATGTACGTTCAAGTCATTAATTTCACGTATATTGTTAGCATTATCTTTTTTGATCAAGTAGTTCTACTGTAACAAGGTTTTTCTTGTATTTCATTAATTTCCTTATTCCATTGTTTTTTCTTACTCATATACTAATTAGTGATTTTCCCAAACAAATATGCTTTCAATGCATCCCACACAGATATTTCAGAGATATTATCAGTGCAGTTAAATTTAATGAAGCACTGAATTCTTTTATAAGAAAGTCTTTAAAATCCTTTAATTTAGGTATATATGCTGGTATTCTCTTAATCTGAAGATTTTTATTAGTTTTGAGCATCAATTCAAAAGTTATACCATTATAATTTGAAAGTGGGCATGAAACTACCTTAACTTTACCTAAACTATTTATCAACTCATTTGAGACATATACTATATCACTTCTAGAATATGTACCATGCCTATGTGAAAAAGTGAGTGAAAAAAATTGATTCAGACTATGAAAAGTCATTTATGTCCCTAACATGAAACTGAGCAATAAAATCAATTAAGGCTTTAGCAGAACCTAAAATTCTTCTTTTACCAATAGTATTAGTATCCTTATCTGTCAACATGCAATTAAAGTCTCCAGCTAAAATAATACTTCCGTTTGAAATTATAACAATCTCGTTTAAATGTTGCTTCACAGTTTTAACTCCTATTCCTGGGATCCAGTAAATATTAATAAAAGCATACAATTTCCAATTAAAATATAATATAACTGAGCAAAACATACCTTTATCATCTTTATAGATCAACAATTTTAGGCAGAGGCAAGACATTTTTCCACAGTATAACTACCCCTCTTTTTTAACTATAATGAGAATTAGACAGCAAGAAATACCGTTTAGTATTAAGTCTGTTTGTCTTCAGGCAAGAAGTGCGTCTCTTGTAAGAAAATAACCTGGTAATTACATTGTGATGCCCGTGCCCTGGCCCAGCAATCAAGGAGCCTCAATCCTCGCCACTAACACCAGAGAGGATGTCTCATATATGAGGAAAGGATAACAAATACACATAGTAAAGTGCAATTTCCCTTAAGAACACACAGAGATCACAGTCAGTCCAAGGCTGGTCGCTCCCTTGCTCCCCAGGTCCCCAATAAGACTCCCCACTGGCACAGCTATAGGGTCCAGATCTCAGCCTAGTGGGCAAGCTAAAATCTCCAGCACCCTCTCTGTCCAACCAGTGCTTCGTGTCCCTGCCCAAGTAGCTGACCCACACACAGTTTGAGATAAGAGTTTACACAACCACACAGACACTTCTGGGGAAGGTTGGCACAGGTTCTCCAGCTGTGCCCCTTTTTACCCAGACTATATGTTAGTACCAGCTGCCACCACCAACTAATAATTATCAGCTACTCAAAGGCCCTTAAAAGGGTGTCCAATTATTACTGCGCAATATTATTATCCAATTGGTAGATGTGACTAAACAGTCTCAAGGCTTATTAGAGTGACCCGTTACAGGATCCTTATATACATGTGATGTACTCTTAGAGCTTATCTCAACATAAAACCAGCCACAGCTAAAAAGTTTTAAAATATTTAATAACAAATAATTAAAACCACAAGACAATACTTTCTACTGCACAGCCAGTGCTAGTCAAGAGAGTTCAGAGATCACACAGAAATACTTAGAATAAATCAGTAGTACAGTTCTGACATCACAGAAAAACACTTAGCCTAAACTTTCTAATTTCTAGCTCTCTAGTCTAAACTTTCTAATTGCTAGCTCTCTAAAAGAAAACACAAGTCTAAGATAACTTACATAAGAGAACAGGCAGAGTGCAGAGTTGGATAATCAGGCAAAAATGCTTAATAATCTTTGGTTCTCACTGTTTAAATTGAAACTGCAGTTCTGCTAAAACATTACATCATTTCACACTTTCATGGTGTTCCCAGGCTGACAGAAACTGCATTTACATTCTTTTACACTTAGAGCAATAAAGGACATTCCACATGTAAATTCTGGTCATTAATTTTAACCTTAAAACAATAGGCAGGAAGCCTTATTCTAGCCCGGCCGGAGCCAAACTGTAAACATCAAAGGCAGTCATGAAATAATTTTAATTTCAAAGGACCAACAAGAAATGCTTGACTTAGCTTTCTTTACACCAGATGGCAATGTTGCCACATTGTTTTAAGTTTTACATTTCACAGCATATTCTTTCATTTAAAAAACACAAGTTAGTAGTTCAACATTCATATTTACAAATGACAACATTATCTGCACAATTCTATCTGGCTAGGCTAGCAGCCTTCACCCATCTCTACCAGTCTTCACATAAATAATTTTAAATATTTCCCCTCTTGCAACCACTGTTTAAACCATTAATATTAATAGAAATGCATTTAAAATACGACATGTAACATATTAAAAGAATCAGTATATAGTACTGCTATAACATATAATATTACCATTAATTCTAATTTGTAATAGTAATAACACATCACTTCATCAAACCTGACATGCTCATTAATAAACGTGGTCAACAATAATTAAAAAAAAAATCTTAAACATGTTAATATGTATAGTAGACACATACACACACACAAAAAAAAGACAAAGAATTCTTACTTGAAGTAAACATACATACTTCTAAACCACTTCATCTCCCACATGGGTTCATCAGAAGTAATGTTAGTCTTCCTAAAAAAATAATCTCTTATCTTCTTACAAAACGCCACTAAGCTCAATCACTAAATGACAGAATATTTTGTCTGCACACAGTTATATAGTAATTCAATAAAAATACATATGCAGTGTACTAGTATTTTAAATAAACAGGAACATATAGAAGTTCATTGTGTTGTTCAAAATAAAACTTGAAAGTATACTTTCTAAAAAATGTTTACATTAACTCTTGTGAATAAACAAGATAATGAAAGGGACAAGTGAAGGAGCTGTAGTCATCCCATCTAAATTATTATGACCCATACAGTTTACTGAATAGGGAAGGAATAGTGAATTCCAAACTTTAATTAATACCATACATAAGGCTCTACCCTAGAACATGATCTACTAAGGATGACCAGTTACAGTAGAACATTACAATGACCTAAGTACTATTCCCCTTGCCCTTAATTTATAAGATTTTGAAGGGAGGAAACCAGTATTTAGCATTAAGTGGAACATCAGTAGACATATAGGCGTGTTGCTCATATTGACATAACCATATGTGCATAAATCAAGGTCAGAAATGAGAACTGTTTTAATTCACAGTATTAATATCTTAAAAACAACAAGAGGGAGGAGCATAGGGTGACATACAAGAGTGGAGGAAGATGCACACAGGTGGATTATATCTTATGTAGAAGGGCCAGTCTGAAGGAGATTGGAGACTGTAAAGTGGTGACCAGGGGAAAGTGTAGTTAGGCAGCACAAGATGGTGGTTTGTAGAATGACATTGGTGATCAAGAAGAGGAGGATGAGTATGAGGGCAGCACCAAGGATCAAATGGTGGAAATTGAAAAAGGGTAATTGTGAGGTGATGTTCAGGGAAGATTTAAGACAGGCACTAGGTGACAGTAAAGAGTTACCAAATAGCTGGGTAACTACAGCAGGACTAGTAAGAGAGATGGCTAGAAAGGTGCTTGGTGTGACATCTGGAAAGATGAAGGAGGACAAGGAGACCTGGTGGTGGAATGAAGAAGTACAGGAGAGTACACAGAGAAAGAGGTTGGTGAAGAAGAAGTGGGATTGTCAAAGAGATGAAGAAAGTAGACAGGAGTATAAGGAGATGAGGTGCATGGCAAAGAGAGAGGTGGTGAAGGCTAAAGATAAGGCGTATGAAGAGTTGCATAAAAGGTTGGACACTAAGGAGGGAGAAAAGGACCTGTACAGATTGGCTAGACAGAGGGACCGAGCTAGTAAAGATGTGCAGCAGGTAAGGGTGATAAAGGATAATGAGGGAAACTTACAAGCGAGGAGAGTGTGTTGAGCAGATGGAAAAAGTACTCTGAGGGGTTGATGAATGAAGAGAATGAGAGGGAGAGAAGGTTGGATGATGTGCGGATAGTGAATCATGAAGTGCAGTGGATTAGCAAGGAGGAAGTAAGGATAGCTACATAGCCGGTTTTAGACACCAGCGGTCGCTGGGGGCTCCCTGTTCCTAAGGGGCCCCAACCACAAGAAGATATCTTATTTTGTAACATATCTGTCAAACCAACAAAAGCTAGTGCAATAATCTTGTACACTTAATAAACCAGGTGGGTAATAACTCTTATTTATATCTCTTTTAAAAGTCAAAAATGTCTGTGGTTATAGTAACAGTGTTTTCTCAAGTAACAGGCTTCACAATTCCATTAAATGTTTTACCAATGACATGGTACCCCCGACTTACTTAAACCCTACTGGTAGACATTCTCTCCACTAAAACTAACAACATAGCCAGCTTTAGGTACCTGCAATACGCTTGGCTGCAGGGGGCTCCCTTAATCATCCTTGACTGTGTGGGGGCCCCACAAAAGCTGCTGCTGCTGTTTGGGGAAAATGAGGAGAAAATGTAGTGATTTCTGTTACGCTCTTCAGCCTGAATAGGGCTGTGATACGACCCTGTTATGATAAAGCTGATAATGAACATGAGCAACATAAGCACTGGGGAGTTCAGCAGCTCAGAGTGCCTGATCTCGGCACATAACTTAGATTTTAAGAAGAGCTGATGCTTCTGATCTTCAGGGATGGTTTTCTCTTTCAGGGAATTTTATAAATACTGGCAGGACACCAGATACTATAACTCTTGGCTTTTATGCTGAAGAATTATGCACAGTGCCAACAATAATATCAAAATAAAGGCACAAAATCAGAAACATATGTTAATTATTACTCTAATTCACTTAAAAATTTAATAGAACAACTTTTGCATTAACATGCATTGTTTTGGACAAGAAGAATAAAACTCTGATGCCTGAAATTATCAATGGACAGGAATCCTGAATGATTTATCAGCAAATCAAACTTCTTATGAAGGACAGAGCAAAATTATGAGCAAAATCATGGTAGGTCTGTAAAATTACAGACAGTGACAAGTATGCATTACTCCTCAATGAGATAAATAAAAGTGACTTACCCCTGCTGCTCTTTGACAACTGGTAAACAGCAGTCACTCATCTGCTGTGACATTACCAGTGTTGCACAATGTATTGCTAATTGCTGAAAACTAGTATTGCTATGATGTGTGTGTGTGTGTGTGTGTGTGTGTGTGTGTGTGTGTGTGTGTGTGTGTGTGTGTGTGTGTGTGTGTGTGTGTGTGTGTGTAAAACATATCACTGATTTTTATCTGTGCACACACCCAATAATGTCAGAACCCATACATCATTCTTCTGGGTATCAGTAAAAAATGCAGGTAACAAGTCATTATATTTCAAAATAACGCATAAATTATATCACAGAACATTCAGACACTTAGATCTAATAGGAGTCTGGTGGCCCCCACTCCCCAGACTGTATAAACTGATACAAGGGCTCACTTAATCATCCTGGACTATGTGGGGGGCCCCACAAAAGCTGTTGCGGGTTGGGGAACATGAGGAGAAAAATATGTTAATTTTCTGATTACACTTTTTAACCTGAACAGGGCTGTGATACAACTCTGTTAGGATAAAGCTGATAATGGTCTCTGCTCTCACCTGCATCCATTCTGAAATCAGCCTTGCTCAGGTGTGTGTGTGTGTGTGTGTGTGTGTGTGTGTGTGTGTGTGTGTGTGTGTGTGTGTGTGTGTGTGTGTGTGTGTGTGTGTGTGTGTCTGTCTAGTGTGTGTGTGTGTGTGTGTGTGTGTGTGTGTGTGTGTGTGTGTGTGTGTGTGTGTGTACAGAAGGCTGCTGTGGTTTATGTGTGGGTGGGGTTGTGGGTGGCTGGGGATTGTGTGGTTATTACTGCTTTAATTTTCATCACAGTCAAATTTTAGAGGTGTGCAGAGGAGGTCAGTATAGCTTGGGCTGATGACAGGGTTTTCATTGTTTTTTTTATTTTTCTCACAAACCTCAGAGGTGGACAAAGAAGGTTTCTATTGCTTATGCAGGGGCAGTGTACTCTTTAGGATCAACAAAGTGGAATATATTACTATAATTGTTATTTTTTTCACTTTCCTCACAATCAACACATCAGGCATGTATACTGGCGTCTGCCTTTGGGGGTTAGGGATGAAGAGTGAGGAGGCATGCTATGTATATCAGTAGTTACTTGAATTCCATGACTGTGCCAGTTTGAACCTCTGTTCACCCCTGTCTAACATTAGAGTGATGGATAGACACTAGCTGTCTTTTTTTTGGGGGGGTTAGGGATGCAGGCAATATTTTCAGATAGGACATGTGTAGCCTCACAACAATTGCCTTTTTAGTTTATTGTTAGCTACTATTTTGTTAGCTTTGAACTTTAAGCCTTGGGAATAACTTGCATATTCCTTGAAAGAAATAAAAAAATAAGACTGTAATTCTATTCTTATTCAAGATTTTTATTTAGGCCACCATTGGATTAAACATTTTGTAAAATGGTCTAAAATGCACCCAAAAGCATCTATAACCCCTGTGGCTTCTAGGGGCACCTGCTTAACTGAGTTATTTCCAGAAATGGTTATCATTGTGTTGTTTTGGTCAAGAAAGGTGTGTGAAAAGGATGCGAGGAAAACTAAAGCTGAACAGCAGCACTGCATTTCTTTCCTTAAACATAATTTATGTTCAAGCCATCATTGGATGGAAAGGCTGTAGAAAAAAGAAAAACAAACTTTAAAATGCTCTTTAGATCATATAGAAAGTTATGAGGATTAGGGACAGCGTGTGTGTGTGTGTGTGTGTGTGTGTGTGTGTGTGTGTGTGTGTGTGTGTGTGTGTGTCTGTGTCTGCGAAACTGTGGGTAGTGCCTGGGGTGCCATTTCACCCAATTCCAGACCTGTACATGGAGCTGTAGTTATGTATCACTGTTGCAACTAAATGCCAGTAACTGTAAATGTACCTTTGTGAGACAGTGCAATATAGTGTGGTAGGCAGGCCTGTCATAATGTAATTATGTAAGAGCATTGCAGATACAGGTCATTCTATGCGTACTCCTACTAAAAAGTTTGCTTCATGAACTAAAAGGTTGCGGTGGCAGTGACAGGGTGATATTTAGACTGAAGTGCCTAGGGCCCCCAACTTGACATTTGCTGGGGACCCCAAAATGCTAACACCAGCCCTGGATAGCTATGAAGAGGATGAAGAATGGAAAGGCTGTTGGTCCAGATGACATACCTGTGGAAGCATGGAGGTGTTTAGGCGAAATGGAAGTGGAGCTTTTAACTAGATTGTTTAATGAAATCTTGGAAAGTGAGAGGATGCCTGAGGAATGGAGAGAAAGTGTTTTGGTACCGATTTTTAAGAATAAGAGTGATGTATAGAGCTGTAGTAACTACAGAGGGATTAAACTGATCAGTCACAGCATGAAGTTATGGGAAAAAGTAGTGGAAGCTAGGTTAAGAAGGGAGGTGATGATTAGTGATCAGCAGTATGGTTTCATGCCAGGAAAGAGCACTACAGATGCGATGTTTGCTCTGAGAGTGTTGATGGAGAAGTACAGAGAAGGTCAGAAGGAGTTGCATTGTGTCTTTGTGGATTTAGAGGAAGCATATGTTAGGGTGCCTAGAGAGGAGTTGTGGTACTGTATGAGGAAGTCGGGAGTGTTAGAGAAGTATGTAAGAGTGGTACAGGATATGTACGAGGGTAGTGTGACAGCAGTGAGGTCTGCGGTGGGGGTGAAGGATGCGTTTAAGGTGGTGGTGGGATTACATCAAGGATCAGCTCTGAGCCCTTTCTCATTTGAAATGGTGATGGACAGGTTGACAGACGAGATCAGACAGGTGTCCCCGTGGACTATGATGTTTGCAGATGACATTGTGATCTGTAGTGAGAGTAGGGAACAGGTGGAGGAGACCCTGGAGAGGTGGAGATATGCTCTGGAGAGAAGAGGAATGAAGGTCAGCAGGACTAAGACAGAATATATGTGTGTGAATGAGAGGGAGGATAGAGGAATGGTGAGGATGCAGGGAGTAGAGGTGGCGAAGGTGGGTGAGTTTAAGTACTTGGGATCAACAGTTCAGAGTAATGGTGAGTGTGGAAGAGAGGTGAAGAAGAGGGTACAGGCAGGATGGAGTGGGTGGAGAAGAGTGTCAGGAGTGATTTGTGACAGACGAGTACCAGTAAGAGTGAAAGCGAAGGTCTACAAGAGGGTAGTGAGACCAGCTATGTTATATGGGTTGGAGACAGTGGCACTGACAAAAAGGCAGGAGTCAGAGCTTGACATGGCAGAGCTGAAGATGTTAAGATTTGCACTGGGTGTAACGAGGATGGACAGGATTAGGAATAAGTACATTAGAGGGTTAGCCCAGGTTGGAAGGTATGGAGACAAAGCCAGAGAGGCAAGGTTACGTTGGTTTGGACATGTGCTGAGGAGTGATGCTGAGTATATTGGGAAAAAGATGCTAAGGATGAAGCTGCCAGGTAACAGGAAAAGAGGAAGGCCTAAGATAAGGTTTATGGATGTGGTGAGAGAGGACACGCAGGTGGTTGGTGTGACAGAGCAAGATGCAGAGGACAGGAAGAAATGGAAACAGTTGATCCGCTGTGGCGACCCCTAACGGGAGCAGCTGAAAGAAGAAGAAGAATATCTTAAACTCAACTCACAGACTAAGCACATTGCCACGCTTATTTTTCAGTGCTCAGACTCACAGAATAGATGTCTATTCTAATGTCACCATGCATGTCTGAAAGGTTCATATCTTAGAAATGAACTATTTATAGCTATTACCACCAATGAATTATTTTCAAACTTGCTTTTTTACTAACTTTCAATTATTAACAATCTGTGACCTTTCTCCTACGCCCCATACTGACTCACTGCTTCAGGGGAAATCAAACAAATACCATACACTTAACTTTTGTTATTATAGAGCATTGTAATGAAGATAGAAACAAGTTGTTTCTTCATCAGTAAAACTGCCTAAGCCAAACGTAAATGCGTACACACACGCTCCTTAGTCAGTTAGCATACAGAAGCTGACAGCAAATCAGAGCGCCCAGATATGAGTAATCTGAGATCATCAATTCAGCAGGAAACTCAACAAGCTCGAGCATCAGTGAACGCACAAAAGTTTAAAATAAAAAGATAATTTGGCCTTAATGTAAGGGAATACTTGAATGTGTCATATTAATCAAAGGAATATCATTTCTTTACAGAAAATTATAAAACATCACCTGTGTCCCTACCCCAACTTCCATACAACTCTAACCTCATCCTCAAAAGCAACAAATGATAATTTCTCCACACTGATCGCACAGACACAAGCAATCCACATTCATACCCAATCAGAACCTCTACACAAACCAAAGGCAGACAAGCCACAGCAGTCTTCAGTCAGAAAAGAAAAAGAAAACCTAACCAAAGCTCTACAGAACGTAGTCATCAGCACGCATAGATATAAAAGGGTAACCCACATAACCAATACAACCAAACCATGGCCTCTCCACATATAAAAGGGAAGAATAAATTTAAACAAAAAACAAATTGCTTGCAGTAGACTCCAGAGCCCCTATAGCCACACGTTCACACAGAACAACAGCAACTAAAGTACCTTCAGAGCATAATCTAAGCTACAGAAACTAAGTGTTCGCTCTAATAGAAAATAAATGGGAACAGAAGAAAAATAAAGAACTACAATACATAAGACTACATTATTGCCCGTGTACACTTCAGGTCTAATTATAATACCCGAGCAAAGGACATGAGTGTAAAACAAAAAGAGGAAAATAAATGTACAAATGATTAAGACTTGGACGTAATATACATGTTGAACTATAAAGACATTACAATGTAACATAACTGGCCAAATAAGAAA
This sequence comes from Protopterus annectens, assembly GCF_019279795.1. NCBI lineage: Eukaryota > Metazoa > Chordata > Ceratodontiformes > Protopteridae > Protopterus > Protopterus annectens. The sequence goes on from NC_056732.1 coordinate 1,866,099,414, forward strand.
GAGAGTAAGCGCAGCAATATTAAAAGTGGCAATAAAAATAAAAAATGACTTATATTAACCTTATGAAAGAGTATCCACATCAACTTCTTCTCTTTCTAACTTAATAAGTGAACTAAAAGATTTCTTGAAAGCGTTTTTGAAAAATGAAATACTTATACTGACTGCTGCAAATGACAAGAGTAAATGATTTAACAAGTATGTCATTTTTCTTACAGTTTCTTGTTCATTTTATTTAACTTCCATCCACTTTTTCTGGTTGTCTCTTCAAGGACATGCTACACCAATCCATATCTTCAAATTGTTCCAGAATTGTATTAGATTTTATAAAAGACACAGCAGAATCCAAGTCTTCAAACAGTTTGGTTCCTTCAGGGAGAAACATTTTCAGTCTGGCAGGAAACAATAAATGAACTTCTGTTTGTTTCTTCCTAAGATCTGTTATCAAAAGAACAATTTTTCTTTTAGCGATAGCAGCTGTTGAATAGTCACTGCCAAACTGAATTGTATTTTCTTTAATAGGCGACTTAGACCAGACAGTTTTAAAGGACTAATTCCTTATCTTGAGAAGAAAAAAATCTTACTATTGTTGATCAAGGAGAAGAACTGCTCTTGAATGAAGAGACAGACCGGAGCCTATGGGCCCTTTCAATTCCATACGATACTGCCTTCAAACAGGTTCAAAATCTTAGACAACCAAGAAGGCAGGAAATCCACAATGTCATTGCCTTCTATGTTATCAGGCAGACCAAAACATTTCTGTGGGACCTGTTCTCCAAGTCATCTAACTTATTTGTCGGCAGAGTATTTTGTTTCACCAAAACTCAACATTATTTTCACATTTAATCTTCCATCCATGTCAAGTCAATGCCTGAAATGTGGGTCTTCTTCACCTGTAAGTCCTCAAGAATTAGTTCCATTTCTTTTGCACATTCTTTTCTTTGACGTTATCAAGTTCTGTGTCCCTTCTATCTAACTTTAGTGACAGTTCCTGAATATTAGCTAAGACAGACTGAAATTCCTTTCAGAACAAAGAGTCCTGAGAATTATGACAGGGAAAATATTAAAATATGAAAAAAAAATTGATACAATCTTAAAGGGTGCTCAAAAAGTAACAGAATCTGGTTAGTTAAATCAGTTAAGATTGTTTAGAAATACATATACCTGTCAGAAATCTATAAAGTAGCAGAACAAGAGAAAACTGCTGCTATCCAGACCTCATCCTGGCCATGCTCCCCTCCACTACCGGTCTTCACTGCAAACATTGGGTCAGTTGTGCTGCATACTGATCTGAATCCGTTCTGCGTATCTCCCATTTTACTTTTACTATACATATTTGTTTATCAATCATGTTCTCCAGCAGTTTCATGCAGCGTGACAAGAATGTGATACCTCTATACTGCCCACGGTGACATTCTAGTGACACTGTACAACTCTTATTCTCCAGTCATCTGGGGTATGCCTTTCTCTCCCCAGTACTACGAGTACCCTCAGGAGTCATCTCTCCCCTAACTCACCCAGCATGTTAACCATATTTGTATGGGGGTTGATCCTGATCTCTAGCATGTTTCTGTGGGACTCCTCTCACTTTCCAAAAACATTCTGGTGTCTCCCCCTCATACTTACCCTAAAGTTGAATGCAGTCATGGGCAGCAGATCTCACTCTAGGTAGTGGAAAAGTTGTGCTGACCGACCATTTCAGGTATCAACTATGGTGCACAGCATCCTGTTGCTAGGAGTTCACAGATCATATACTGAATGCCATGTCAGGGCAAGCCACTCAGCATGTAAAAATGGTTCTAGGTCATTTGGTCATGTTGATGAATGATAACAGAATGAGTGATAAGTGGGATGAGAACCCGGCCAACTCCTACCTATGACAGGGACTCATACTGATTGGGGAAGGGGTAGATGTGCCTGTGTTGGCCAGTGTGAGCCTGCCATAAACTCCAGCAGCGTACCTTGGGTTAATAAACTATTGGCCAGATGGTGTCCTGTTGCCCAGCCTAGGTTACCTGTTAAGTGAAAGCCTGATAAAAATAACAATCACATTGCCAGACAAGAACTACAGACTGAGACACTGAATTCAGGTACAACAATAAGGCATACCTTGAAAGTGGATGATATGATGATAAGAAGGATACTGGAGCTCCTGTGTAACCAGGTGACAAGATGGAGGAGTATAGCAGCAAAATGAGAGTCTACTGCTAAGGGGAGGACAGATGAGAAATGGTCTGGGAAATGTAGTGAAGGTAGAGTCTGCTGCTAAGGGGAGGACAGATGAGAAATGGTCTGGGAAATGTAGTGAAGGAAAGGCTTAAAAAGACAATCAGTGATGCCATCAGAATTAGTGGCAGACTTACTCCACTGTAAAAACAATGTAATTCATCATTTCAGCCTATGTCACACAGCAGGGTAGTGATAGCACGGAAAAGGATGCATTTAGGTAGCAGGTGCAGAACCTACTGGATAAATCAGGACAACATGATATGCACATATCAGGACAAATAGAAAAGGATACACATACTGCCTGGGTCCACATAGGTGTGGAAACATGAATAAAGAAGGAGACAGCATTCTAGAATTATGTCTGGCAAATGGCTTCATGGTGCCCAAAACATGGCTCAGTAAGAGATGCAGTCACAAGATCACATACAATGGTGGAGAATCTGCAACTCAAGTAGCTTTCCTCCTAGTAAGGAAAGGGCACTGGAGTAGAATCAGCAATTGCAAAGTCATTTCCAGTGAAGCAGATGACCTATGCATAAGCCACTGGTGGCCACAGCAGTGGTCTGAGAAGGCTCAACAGAGACAAAGGTGAAGATCTGGAACTTGAATTAAACAAAAAGAACAACAGTTCACAAAAACACTCAGGAAAAAGAGGAAATCTGTGGAGTTGAAGAAGAATTGCAATGTCTTAAAACAGCACGGTAAAGACTATATAACAGATAGCAGAAGTCAAGGAAGTTATCAAAAGAAAAAAGAAGTTAAACAAGCGGGAGACAGAAAAAACTGAACAGATGGATCTGGTTCAGAAAGAATGAAAAGTTATGTTCTTACGATAATATTCCATGTTAGTTGTCTTCTTCTCGCCTTCTTTCTTGCTGGATGGGTTCGCAGCCGATCCTGGGCTCCGACTCGGCCAAATACTAAAGCTCGAGAGCTATTTTTACCAGCTTGAGGCTATGATATGTCCCATAATGCTAGGCGTCATATACCCAGATCTCGCTTGATAGCTAACACTATGGACATATATGTCCCACCACAACAGAGAACAAGCCACCTAATCATAGATACAAAAAGGAGAAGGATATATCTATCTATCTATATATATATATATATATATATATATATATATATATATATATATATATATATAAAACCCCTCTAGAATAGCTAGCAAAAAGAGGAAGCAAGGGAGCTAGCTGGGGAAATAACTGAGGTGGCAATATCACAAGGTACTCTAGATCTCCCAGGCTAGGGGGATGGAGGGTGGGACGCAAGAAAGAAGGCAAAAAGAAGACAACTAGCATGGAACGTTATAGTAAGAACATAACTTCTCAATGTTAAGTTGTCAATCTCGCCTTCATTCTTGCTGGATGGGACAGCGTCTCAAGCACCTAAATCATGGGTGGCTCAATGGAACAAACTCTTGAGTACCGTGGAACCAAAATCAGTCCGACTTCTGGAGGCCATATCGAGCTTGTAATGAGAAATGAATGTATGAGGAGAGGCCCAAGTGGCCGCTGCGCAAATGGAATCCATCGGCAATCTTGCCTGAAAGGCTATAGAAGAAGCTAAAGCTCTGGTTGAATGGGCTCTAGGCTTAGTAGGAAGTTCCCTGTTCCTCAACTGATAGACCAACATGATAAGACAGGACAACCACCTGGGCAAAGTTACCTTAGAGACTGGTTGGCCTTGCTTCCCTTCCGCATAAGACAGGAAGAGCTGGTTTGATTTTCTCATTTGCTTAGTTCTATCCAGGTAGAAGCGTAATTGATGGTGAACATCCAAACAATGTAACTTCCGTTCAGCTCTATTTGTGTAATTTGGGAAGAAGACTGGAAGATCTATGGTCTGATTCAGATTTTTCTTTAAGATTATTTTGGGTAAAAAGGACGAATTAGTCCTAAGTGACACTCTGTCTTTGTGAAAAACAAGATAAAGAGGGCGAACGCAAAGGGCTTGAAGTTCCGAGACCCTTCTTGCTGAGGTGATGGCTACTAAGAAGAGTGTTTTCCATGAGAGCAACTTCAACAAACAAGAAGCCGCCGGCTCAAAGGGAGGAAGAATTAAGGAAGACAGTACCAAATTTAAGTCCCACGGTGGGGGAGGGTCCTTAACCGGGGGCCTAAGTAAAAGGGTTCCTTTTAAAAAGGCTTTGCAAAGTTTGTGGGACATGATCCTGGTCTCTGACAAGCCAACGTGGAAATTTGCAATAGCTGCCAGTTGAACACTGATGGTAGCTGAGGAGGAGCCCGATCGAAAGAGTTCTGCTAGAAACTCTAGAACTGTCTGGACAGGAGCCATAAAGGGGTCCACGTTCTTTTCCCCTGCCCAGACAGAGAAACACTTCCATTTGCTAGCATAAGTCTTTCTGGTAGTAGACTTGTGAGAAGCGAGGATGATATTGCGAACTGGTTGAGAGATAAGGGAAAGCCTGGCTAGGGTTGGAAGTGGAGTAACCAAGCTGTGAGGTTGAGAGATCAAAGGGACTGATGCAACCCACCCGATTGATGGGTCAGAAGATCTGGCACTGGGTCCAGATGCCAGGGCTGCTCCAGTAGATGGCGTTGCAGGAACGGAAATCAAATTTGTCGAGGCCAGTAAGGGGCAATGAGGATCATCCTGGCTCTCAAGGCAGTTGCTTTCTGGATTAATTGAGTAATCAAGGGAAAGGGGGGGAATGCATACAGAAGACCCCGGGGCCAATCGTGAACTAGAGCGTCTCTGGGGGGTAGACCCGGGAGAGTGAAGAGGGTGAAGAAGTCAGGGCACTTGCTGTTTAGAGGTGTTGCAAAAAGGTCGCAGCAAGGCTGACCCACCTTCTGAAAATTCTTTCCGCTACTGTCTGATTGAGAGACCACTCGTGAGGCATGAGAATGGCTCTGCTCAGTCTGTCCGCTATGACGTTGGACTTCCCGGGAATATGCGTTGCTACCAGAAACCGTTGAGAAGAGATCGCCCATTGCCAAAGTCTGAGTGCTTCTCGACATAGGGGGTAGGATCTGGTTCCGCCCTGCTTGTTGATGTACCACACAACAGACATATTGTCTATTTGAATTGCAATAGTCCCGGTGGGTAGAGAGTCCTGAAGGGCCTGCAACGCTAAAAGTACCGCTCTCATTTCCAAGACATTTATGTGCAAGTGGTATTCGAAGGGTTGCCATGTGCCCTGGACTGTCCTGCCCCGAAAATGCCCCCCCACCCGATCAGGGAGGCATCCGTTGTCACAGTGGCAACAGGAGGAGGAAGGACCACAGGTCTGCCCTGGAGTACTTGAGGGGAGACCGTCCACCAAGAAAGGTGTCTTTTGCATGACTGAGTGATTAGAATGGTGTGTGACATGGGGAGCTGCTGAAAGGACCACTGGGAAAATAGCATCCACTGCAGGATCCGCATATGAAAACGTGCTAGGGGGAGTAAAGTGATTGCTGCTGCCATGAGACCAAGTGTTTTTAGTACAAATCTGGCTTGGACTCTGGTCTCCTGTAATAGGATTTGAACATGGTTGCGAATGTCTGAAACTCTTTGTGTGGGTAGTTTTGCTGAGAGCTCCACTGTGTTTAAAACGGCGCCTATGAAGGTAATAGACTGACAAGGCGACAATGCAGACTTTTCGAAATTTATAGAGATACCTAGCACGTTGCACGTTTGTATAGTGTAATCTCTGGATTGGAGTAGTCGATGCCTGGTGGTGGCAGTAAGGAGCCAGTCATCTAAATATGGAAACACCTGGAATCCTTGTCGTCTCAGGTGAGCCGCAACCACTGCTATGCATTTGGTAAACACCCTGGGGGCTGTGGTGAGGCCAAAAAGCAGGGCTCTGAATTGGTAGTGACCGGCTCACAGCCGGAAGCGGAGAAACCTTCTGGAGCGCCTGTTCATCTTGATATGGTAGTACGCATCCTGAAGGTCTATAGAGCACATCCAATTGTCCTGACCCAGAAAGGGTAGAATGGACTGTAGCATGACCATCCGGAACCTTGTTCTTTGAACTGACTTGTTCAGCCTGCAGAGATCCAAAATAGTTCTCCAGTCCCCTGTCTTTTTTGGTACCAAAAAGAACTTGGGAGTAGATGCCGGATCCTTGTTGGTCTGCTGGGACTGTCTGGATGGCCCTTTTTCTTAGAAGCTTTGAAATTTCTAGTGCTGCTAGATCCCTCAGACTGGGTGGAACGTCTGGAAGGGGCCCTTTTGGCGGTTGTGGGGTATGAATAAAGGGAATTCTGTAGCCCTTGGATATGATCGACCGTACCCATTTGTCTTGCATGAGGGAATGCCAGGCTTCTGGGTACAGTGATAGTCTTCCCCGACTGCCTCCGAAGGTGGACAGTCGGGCAGCTCCTCAGGGGTGCTGGGAGGGTTTGTCAGAGAAGGATTCTCTGCTACCCTGATTCTGCGGAACCCCCTGCCCCTTGGGCGGCGTCTATTATTGTTCCCTCCTCTGCCTCTGGAGGGAAGCTCACCACGTGCATCACGCAGTATTCCCTGAGGTTTGCGGAACCACATTTTCCCACCTTTCTGACCCTTAGGGTACGGTCTAGAAGGGGTAGAAAAATGGACTCCTACGGCAGAGAGAGTCTTGCCTTCCTGCTCGCACCTGGTCAATGTATCCTTCACTTGAGGTCCAAACAAGGCAGAACCATCAAAAGGGGTGTTAGTGAAAGATGCCTTGAAGGGGTCGGCAAAGTTGCAAAGCCGCTTCCAGGCATGTCTCCTTAGAGCAACGCCCGTGCCTGCAGCACTACTCGCTCCATCGGCGGCATAGGAAATGAGCCGCATGGAGGAGTTTACAATAGAGTTCAGGGTCCCTAGCTGGGAGTTGATCTTTTCCTGAGACCCCGCAGCCGATGGGTCCTGTAAGGTATCACCTAGTTCTTTGAGAAGGTCTCTCTGAAGACGGGTGAAATGGCACAAATAATTCAGCGAACACATAGCAAAGGTTGCTGAAGAAAACATCCGCTTGCCGTACCTATCCATAGTCCTAGACTCCTTATTAGGAGGATGGACAGGAACCGATTGGTCAGCCATCTCCTTCTTAGTGGCCGCCGCCACCACCATGGCATCAACGGGGACACCCTTAGTGAGAAACTGCTTGTCCAAAGGGGCTGTAATAAATTTTGTCGGCCTCCAGGGAGTTGGTTCCATAGTATCCGGAGCCGTCCACGCCTTCAGAGCCACCACCTCCATGAGTGGGTTGAAAGGCGGGGACACCCAGGAGGTTGAAGGGTGAGAACCGAACGCGTCCAGGTACACCGACTCGTCCTTGGAAGGATTGAGGGCAGACCAGTTCCCCCTCTGTTTAAGGATCTCTAGGATATCAGAAAATGAGACATCCTCAGAGGGGGACCTTAGGGACCCTTCCAAATCATCCAGGTTGGTGTCAGATGTCACTGACTCCGGGGAGTCCACATGCTTCCTCTTGCGTGTCCTCTTCCGAGGGGGCTCCCCTGCAGGATCAGGGGAGGCCTCAGAAGAGGAGGATATGCCCAATGGGGCGACCTGGAGCGTTGGTTCTCCACGCTTAGGTTCGGGAGGGTAGGCAGAGGCCGAAGCAGGCACCATGGAAGGAGGGTCCGATGGGGCCGACCGTGGCACCGGTATAGGAGCCAGCACTCCTCATGACCTCAAAAGTGCCCCTATCAGGCAGAGAGGAGGGACCCAGCTCCGAAGAGATGAGAGCTCCTCCCGGCACCGAGAGGGACGGCTCCGAGGCCGATGTCGGGGCCGAGCTCATCTGCGCCGACGCTCCGAGAGGGAGAATGGGGTCAGACAAGGGTCCGATGCCACTCGCCCCCTCGGAACCGATGAGGAAGTCCTGGCACCCGGATCCCTCCAATGAAGGGATCGGAGCCGACGAAGGAACCGATAAGGGTGGAATCGGTTCTGACGCCCCCACGGTACCAACCCCGACGGCCTCCAGCTCTGAGCTCGAAGGAATAGTTGGGAGGAGGAACTGGAGCAAGCGTTGGGGAAGCTGCTGTCTGTTGAGACGGGCTATGCAATAACTGGGCGAGCGCCTGCGACTTCAAAAGCCTACTGACTACCCTCTCGAGGTCGTGGTCTGAAAGCCTGGAAGATCTAGAGGAGTGAGACCTATGGCTCCACTCCGACAGTAAAGGGGACTTCGGAGCCGACCTGACCGACTCCAATGTAGAAGATCAGGAGCGCTTTCGGCTTGGAGACGGCTCCGACGCCAAGGTTGGAGTAGACTGAGGCCTCGATGTATCGGTTCCGGCTGGAACCGACGAGGCAGAAGAAGATCAGCTCGGCGCCGGCTCCGGACATGGAGCCGACAGTTTGGCGGGCTTAGAAGGTTTTCCTGACAGAGGCTTGGTAGGAGAACCTTTGGGCTTCAATAAGCCCCTTAAGATGAGCTTATTTCTGCGCTCCTGCAGGACTCTTGGGCTAAAAGCATGACAGATGGAGCAAGAGTCCTGCAGGTGCAGAGGGCCCAAACAATACACACAAGAAGTGTGACCGTCTGTCAGAGACATCTTCTGACAGCACGAGTCACACTTCTTGAATACCGATATCTTGGTATCCTTAGACATGATACCACAGGAACGGGACAAAAAAGTCTAAACAAGTATACAAACACACACAACACTTGACAGACACTCTTAAAGTTACTACAATAAAACAAAATTCCACACACACACCTACTAAAGGAACCTGTATAAACCTACTGTACAAAACTACTATAAAAAAGGGGGGGGGGTAAAGGCCTAACCACCTTAAGGGTGGAAAAGAGTCGGAAAACTACTAATAAAGGGAGGGAAGACTGGTCGGGAGACTACTAACACTACTAGAAAAAATCTAGGGAAAAAATATAAATCAAAAACTAACTATAATTATAAAAATTTTAAATACGACCTGGAGCCGGTGAAAACGCAACCTCGTAGCTGAAGCGGCAAACGAGATCTGGGTATATGACGCCTAGCATTATGGGACATAGCATAACCTCGAGCCGGTAAAAATAGCTCTCGAGCTTTAGTATTAGGCCGAGTCAGAGCCAAGGATCGGCTCCGAACCCATCCAGCAAGAATGAAGGCGAGATTGACAACTTAACATTATTGGTTAGTTAACAAAAAGTCATAATCACAAAGAACAAGGCAGAAGAGACTCTCTACCAGCTTCTGGGGAAGTGACTCAACAGATGGCACAAATAAATGCTACCAGGCTGCAAGGCAAAATAGAAAAATAAAGATAATCATTAAATATCATTCAGAAAGGAGCCTGGCTGTTAAAACAGCAGGTTAAGACTGTAACCTACTTTTACTGTGCACAGGGTTTGATTCCCTCAGCCCTTATTTGCCTACTGTGTGACCTTCAGTAAGTAATTTAACCAGACAGTGCCTGGGGACAACTGGGAACTTGGGCTACGCTCCTCATTTGTCCCCTGGACTGCAAGCCCAGTAACTACCTAAGAATCTATGAACATCAGGTTCAAGTGAAAGAAGTACTTCCCAGCAGCTTCTGAATGAAGAAAACCACAAAGAATCTGTATTGCTCCATAGAAAGCCTGCCAAGAAAGATCCAGATGCAGATCAAGGCAATTATAGGCCCAGCAGCCTTATGTACAAAACCATGGAAAGTATAATAGAACTAATTTATGCAGATAGAGGCAGCTTAATGGATCTAGATCTCAAATCAGTTTGTTTTTTGAAGGGCAGGTCCTGCCTCCTGAACCTAGAAACTTCTTTGAAAAGGTTACAGGGGATGTCAACAGTGGTCACTCGGTACACACTACTTATCTCAATCTAGTCAGGGGTTCTAACACTATGCTCGTATTCTTAAAAAAAAAATAGAAAAACTTAATGTAACCCCCCCCCATGTTGTTTACTGGTCTACAAATGAGCTATCCTACGTCCTCTCTAAATGTAAAACTGTAACTAGTAGGGTATGCTGAAGCCTTTTTTGGTTGACACTTATTTTGTACACATTCAATCCAATAACCCAGAAATGTGGTTGACCAAGTTTGTTGATGACTGCAACCTGGGCACTGTTATCTATTTAGCAACTGATACTGACCCAACAAGGGTCGCAAAATGCATCTATTTAGTGTACTGAAAATGGTCTCAAGTTAAATACAAAAAAGTGCAGTGTAATAGCATTCATTAAAAAATTGTTTTCACCTCATATATTTTAGATGGCACCCCCCCCCCATCAGACACCGTCATAAAAGATGTGATTTGTGTGCACAATTCTCCCTTAATTAATTGATCATCAGGTTTCTACCACTGTCATGAAATTTCCAAGAGAATGTCTTAAAGATCCCTAGAAGTCATCATGCCACTGTACTCTTCCTTTATTTTATTTTATTTTATTTATTTAAATTTGTTGACCGGGAGTGTCCGACTGGACGTGGGTCCATTTTCAGCGGAGGCCCGGGGAGAAAAGCTCCACAGTAAAATAAACAGACAGTAGTTACATTGGATTACATAGCGATTAACAATTTAAGATAGAAATTACTTACAACATATTTACAGATGAAGAACATAGTACACCAGTAGACATCTAGAATCTTTATCTGTGAAGTACATAATAGACATTAACAAATGATACAATAAGAAGTTCCAGCTGTATAATAAGTACTAGGCTTATGAGCATCTGAGCTTGCTATAATCAAGGTAGTTAGTGGAGTGGAAAGAAAGGTAGTGGTTGGATGGGGTGGGTGATATTAGAGTGGGAGTTGCAAGGGCATAGCCAGCATGTTTTTAGGTGTGCTTTTAGTAAAGTTTTGAAGTGGGTGCATGATGGTACGGAGGTAATTGTGGGTGGGAGTGAATTCCATAATTTGGCTATGGCGCAAGAGAATAGTACTTCACCAGCAGAGTTATTGGCTTTAGTGAACAGCAAGTGATTTTTGTTGCTGGATCTTAGTGGTCTGGTGGTGTGATAGGGTTGGAGTAGATTCTGGAGGGATGGGACATTTAGTGGATAGTTTACTAGTTTGTGGGCGAGTGAGAGTTGATACCACTGAAGGAGGTGAGGGAGTTCAAGCCAGCCCAGTTCAGCAAGTGAGAGACAGTGGTGACTACGGTAGGATACCCATGTGGCGAATTTGGCGATTTTGTTATGTTTTGTTTATCAGAAACACATTGAATAGAATTCCTCCTTTTGGCATGTATAAAGAATACATATTGCTCAACTGGTAAGGCCCCAAAGATAATTTATCAAGAAAGGAACATTTCTTATTTTTCAACTATTCTGACAGATTAGCATGTCTTTTCTTGGATTTGGTAGCCTACAAGCTACTCTGAGGTGACCTGTGTCTTCCATTTCTACCCATGAAAGTCCTGATCCTATTTGACCTTCTCTTCTCTTGCAAAGCCATTGGCTCTACAAACACCTACATTATGGACCTAAATCTTCACAAACACATAAACAAGACTCACTGAAGAGATGTGTTTTTTTTAACTCAGCATATTCTTAGCTTATGGAATAAATGACCACTACAGGTCAAATAAAAGTAGTATTAAAGGTAGTAAAAGTACTAGTCTTGATGCTGAATGAGTAGACACAAACTTAAACCAGGGCTGTAATACACAGCCCTGCTCAATTTGGAAGGTAGGCACTATTAAATGCTTGGAAAGAGAGGCATGAACTTTTAAGTGTATCGCCTTAAAGGTGCATGTGACTAGGCCTCTTATGCCCCTTGTGATTACTTGTCTAGTATTGTTCCTACAAAGAATAGTCCACCTTAAAAGAAGTAAGAACAACACTAAAGAAAATGAAGTCAAGGAAAGCAGCAGGGTCAACTGAGGTCATGACAGATATGATGAAGGGATACAAATTCCTAAAGAAAACATTATCAGATTTCATTTACCCCTAATTAGTATGCATTAATGAAGTCAACCAGGACAGAAATGCCACAGAAGGGAAGTTGTTCTTTTTAATATGTGGAAGTATGGGGAAAATTCCCTAAGGATGGAAAACATTCTGGGTAAAAAGAAATGTGTTTAGATACTAGTTGTCTTTTCAATTTAACATTTTGCTTATTACCATTTTTGTTAACCATATGACTTGCAGTCTTGTCTCAATGCATTTTCAAACTTCACTCTCTCACATATTTTCACTTCAATAGTATGAAAGTGAGTAATATGCTAGCACAACACATTTTTCTTACATGTACATTCTTTTGATGACACTTTCCTTTTTCCTTTTACATATCCTTGAAAAATAATTATTTCTAGCACAGCTTCTACAAAACTGAGTAACAGCACGATTGATGCCTCCTGTCATGCTTTTAATCAAATGAATTTACAGCTTAATATTTATTCCACACTTAATGGATATCTTTCATCTCTATTACTATTATAATAAATTCTCAAATTGATCTGTTTTGCACATCATTTACTGTTGCATACATTTTTAGTTTATTTTTAGCCTTTTTATTTGACTCACATTTTAGGCCATAAATATCCATTTCCATGGCTTGTTCTTTAATTGTATGCTGGTAATTTGACACTTTCTGCACACTTTTTCTACTCGGATGAGGTCAGGTTTGGTATCTCAATTGACTGCCCCTTATTTTATCACTCTTTTCTGCCACTTATTAATGAATCAATGAAGCTCACCAAATTCCTAAATTTTAGCTTGATTCTTCAATTAAGTAAGATTAGAATTTACAGTCATTGTAGAAGTCTGTGCCCTTGTTAAAGGACAAATGTCAAATAACAGAATGCTTCAGGGCTTGCAGGAATTCAGCTATGCTCTAACTGTTGCTATAGTATCTTTCACCTGTTCAATAAAAGTAGGACTTAAATACTTTCAGGACTTCTTCCTAGGTTAAATGCAGAAATGTGGCACACTATACCCTTTCAGCCTTTAAAACTACTGAACTTTCAGTGAGGAATAAATCTCACACAGCCTATCTGGACCTCATAAAGGCATTTGACACAATACCCCACTCGGGCATCATAGATAAGCTATCCAGCTTAAATATAAACCCCTATGTCACAAGATGGGTTGCTAACTGGCTCAAAGACAGAACTCACAGAGTCAGAATTGCCGGAGTCATGTCAGACTCGAAACCGGTTACAAGTGGTGTCCCACAAGGCTCTGTCCTGGGACCTCTCTTGTTCGGCATATACATCTCCGAGGTACAGGCCAACACGGGAGGACTATGGCTGACAAAGTTCGCAGATGACTGCAAACTGGGCGCCATAACTGACTCTCCAGCTGACACGAACATCCTCCAAAAAGGTCTCACAGAGATGGATAACTGGTGCCAGAGCCATGGCCTAAAGCTAAATGCCAAAAAGTGTATAGTCATACCCTTTGGCAAAAACAAAGTGCCCACAAATTACCACATAGGTGGTAACCCATTAAGTACGGAAGAAGTAGTTAGGGACCGGGGACCCAAGTTGATAGCAATCTCTCCTTTGACAACCACATTGCCAAAGTGGTTAGAAAGACCTTCTACATAGCCCACCTTATCACGAAAGGATTCACATCTAGATCAAGTGAGTTAATAGTGCCCCTTTATTCATCCCTCATCAGGCCCATCATAGAATACAATGCCCCTTTTGGGATCTACCTTACCCGACACCTGCAGCAACTAGAAAAACCCCAAAAGTACCTCACAAAGGGGATCAAGGGATTCAAACAGATCACATATGCTGCCCGGTTAAAAAAACTCCAGCTCTACTCAGTTGCATACCGCCTACTTCGAGGCAATCTATGCCTGACATACAAAGCTATGTCCAACCCAGAATTAATGGACATGCTCCACCTCAGAAAATCTAAATCCCTTAGAACCACGTGCTCGAGGGACTTGAACCTCAGCACAGAAATAAATAGAACATGCTGGAGGGACAGATTCATAACCCAGAGGCTCCCTTCGCTCTGGAATAGAATCCCAGTCCATGTTAGGCAGAGCACCTCACTGACTCTCTTCAACAGGAATTTTGATGAGTGGATGGGAGATCATAGGTTTACCCCGGGGATTACTTCTGTGTCACTACTAGACAGAGGCACAGTAAACTAACCTTAAAAAGAGCACAGCAAACTCAAATCAAAGGGTTGCGAAAGCCAAACACACTTGGGCTAGGCTTATAAATGCCCCAGGGCAGATAGCCTAGTATGAACCTATGAACCTATAAAATGTCCAGATACAAAATTCCATATTTTTACTAAGTTGCCTCCTGCTAGCTACAGATGGTTATTTTAAATGCAAATTATACATTGGTACTTCTGATCACGAAAATCTTTGAAAATGAATACACTCATTTACTTTTGCAACTGTATTTCCCCAGTTCTGATGCCATGTAATATTTCAATGTTGTCCGAATAGTCTGTATGGAAATACAAAAACTTTAGTTGTGCTTCAGTCTCCATGCTTGGGCTGAAGGAGGGTCTCTGTGTTTATCAGTGGCAGTGACTAACATTGAGCAGCTTCCCTGCCCCCCGGAGAGGTGGTTACTGACTTGAAACTGTAGTTTTATTGGCCACTAGGGGTCATTTCCATAACTCCTTCATTTGTCCTCGGAGGAGTGGTTTAGGGCAGTGACTTGTGGTTTGTTGGCCAATTTGGGTCATTTCCTGTCTTTTCCAGCCCCCTGCTATAAAGCACTTTAGCCCGATTGCCGATTTAGCGGAGTTGCTACTGTTGCACACTAGGGCAGCGCCGCCGTTAAGCAGGTTTAAACTATTCGGCTACCTAAAGTCCACTCTTCAAATTTTCCCTTAAAACTACCTTCCTCGAACTATACTACTGATCTAATCAGCGTATCCTATAATTAAAAGATCATCTCTACTTGACTCCAAGTAGACTATTCTCTATCTGTTAAACGTAGCACTTGCTCCTACAGTACTTATTACCTTGATACGGCACTCTTGTCATAGATAGTACCCCAAAAGGCAACCCCCATTTCTCGGTCACCCACGTCCCCGGAATCTTTTTAAAGTTTTTTGTCTATTCCTTCTAGCATGTCGAGGGATCAGTTGCTAGTGTCCTCTCCTGCTCAGCTGGTGAACCTGGGAATATTGAGGCAATGTTACAATTGCCTCATGTACACAGACAACCCTCTCCTCCTCCCACAAAACACAAATACATGCGAGAGATGCAACTACGGCCAAACTGGAGGCTGAGCTCTCTCAACATAGGACTGGCAAGACCAGTCAGGAGGAGAAGGTTACCACACACACTATAGACCCAGTCTCACATATTACCATTACAACCTCAAATCATACACATAAACACACAAAGACATACTCGAGGCTCTGATCAAAAATCTACCAAAACAGCAGAGGCCACCAAAGCAGACACCCAAACAACCACCACCTCAGAACACAACACCTGCAACACATAGACCTCACAGTCAGAGTGTCAAACAGTCACAGCCCTTAAGGCCAAACACAATGCCAGACACACTAGTCATTGGTGACTCCATAGTCAGACACACTGGCGTCCGCTCACCAGACTGAGTAAGGAGAAGGTCACAGTAAGCTGCCTGTCGGGCGCTAGAATCCGCCACATAACGCAAGCACTCAGGTCTCTCAACAGCAGGTACAAATATGATTCAGTCATTGTCCACGCTGGTGTAAACGACCTGAGACGTACCTCCTTGGACTACATGAAAAGAGACATTGAGGAGCTCTCTGATTATGTAGCCCAGACAGGTATGACCCTGACCTTGAGCAGTATCCTACCTTCACCAAGAATGATGCCACAATACAGAGATAAGATGATCAGCTTTAACAATTGGCATAAACACTGGTGTCATTCAAAGGGGATCCAGTGTCTGTCTGCCTGGGATGACATGCTGGACAAGCCACGCTGCCCAAGGGACAGCTTGCACCTGTCACCCCTGGGATTCGGATATTGGCAAAGGCTCTTGCCACCCCCATAGTGCCTTTTTTAAGTAAGGCACAAATTCTAAACCTACTACCCTAGAACACATAAAAGGAAAAAAACTAAGGGTAATGCTGCTCAATGCCAGAAGTCTAAATCTCAAAATGCACGCACTCGAGGCCCTTCTCAGTATGGAGAACATCGATGTCTGTGCTGTGACAGAAACCTGGTTCAAGGCTCCTGAGAGCACCCCGGCGCTATCAGGTTTTACCTCATATCATGCGTTCCGCCCCAAAATCTGGACAATACCAAGAAAGGAGGGGGTATCCATATTCATCAAGGACACCCACACCTCAAGACTGGTGGCAACGCGATGCATCGGAGACCATCCAGGTGCAATTAACCATAGGCAAGACTGCTCTGCAAATTGTAGCATGTTACAGGCCACCCTCACAAACTCAGGAACCTCACATGGCCTTCCTGAAAACACTAGAGGGATAAATGTATCACCAAACACCATCATACTAGGTGACTTCAATTACCCTAATATAGACTGGGAACACTACTCAAGCCCAAACACCCTAGCCCAAAAGTTCCTGGAATTCATAAACTCAAATGCCATGGAACAACTAGTCACCATCCCCACAAGAGGAGATAACATACTTGATCTCATCATCACGAACATGGGAGCACAATGTTCAACACCGGAGGTGTACCCTCACTGGTGAGATCAGACCACAATCTAATCTCGCTGGAGGTCCTCATCCCACCCCACCTGAAATAAAAAGACCACAGTAAAGAACTTCTCAAAAGCCGACTTCACACTTCTAAAGACTAGTGTGGTCTCCTTTAAGGCCCCGAGCGGAAAACAGTACTCAAGCCGCTGAATCACTTACAAATGCCTTCTACCAGCACCTGCAGGACTGCATGGATAAGGCAATCCCAAGCAAAACAAAGACTCTTTGTACCAAAGGCAAGCGTCCAGTCTGGTGGACCCCAGCCATAAACAAACTCTACAACAAAAGGAGGAAGCTACTACAAGATAGAGCAAAATCCTTAAAAGGTAAGACACCCTTGATCACTATAAGTAAAAACTAAGAGCTCTCATAAAATCATCCAAAGCAAATTTCGAGAGAAAAATAGCTAAAGACTCAAAAGACAATCATAAGGCCTTCTTTAGCTATGTTAGAAACCTGGGAGGAAACTCCCAGATATGCTCAGAGCTAGTTCAAAATGATGTGAAGATTACTGATCCTACAGACATTGCCAACATACTGGCTGACAGGTTCAGTGCAAACTTCTCCCCTCCCCCAAAAGGAGAGATATCTATACCAAAGCGATTGCAGCCCCCAAACATCTCCAGCCCAAGTGAGAACTGCTCTCTCCAAAGCAAAAACACAGCATCCATGGGACCTGATGGTGTCCCCGGCTGTGTGCTCCATGAACTCAATGAGGAATTAAACCCACAGCTAGGACAGCTGTTTAATCAAAGTCTTACCTCTGGATACGTACCCAGGGGTGGCGCACTGCAACTGTGGTACCACTTCACAAAGGCGGTGCCTCCACCGACCCTGGAAATTACCGCCCATTAGCTTGACAAGCCTTATCTGCAAAGCCATGGAGAGGATCATAATGGACCTCATAAATAAAGACATAGGGAATTTGCAGACTTTGGATCCAACCCAGTTTGGCTTTGTCAAAGGCAGATCATGCCTTTTAAACTTGGTTGACTTTTTGAAACAGTCACCAAAGCCATTGATGAGGAAAGGCAGTCCATACAGCCTACCTCGATCTGGCTAAGGCCTTCGATACAATACCCCATTCGGTATCATTGAAAAACTCATCAGCTTAAATGTCAACCCATACATCACAAGATGGGTTGCAAACTGGCTGAGTGACAGAACCCACAGGGTCAGAGCTGCTGGCGCCATGTCAGACTCAAAGCCTGTCACAAGTGGTGTCCCACAGGGCTCAGTCCTGGGCCCACTCTTGTTTGGCATCTACTTTTCCAAGTACAAGCAAACACAGGAGGGTTATGGCTGACAAAGTTTGCAGATGACTGCAAACTGGGCGCCATAATAGAAAACACATCTGACACAGATATCCTTCAGAAGGGTCTCACAGAAGCGGATAACTGGTGCCAGAGCCACGGCCTAAAGTTAAATGCCAAAAATGCATAGTCATACCCTTCGGGAAAACAAGGTTACCCCTAGCTACCAAATAGGTGGCAATCCACTGAGCACAGAAGAAGTTATCAGGGACCTGGGGACCCAGGTTGATAGTAGTCTGTCATTCGACACCCATGTAGCTAAAGTAGTTAGGAAGACCTTCTACATTGCCCACCTTATCATGAAGGGATTCTCATCTAGATCAAGGGAGGTCATAGTCTCCCTTTACTCATCACTCATCAGACCAATGATTGAGTACAATGCCCCATTCGGAATGTATCTGACCCGACACTTGCAGCAGCTGGAGAGGCCACAAAAGTTCCTCACCAAAAGGATAAAGGGTCTCAAAAATCTGTCCTATGCTGCCCGACTGAAAGAACTCCAGCTCTATTCAGTCGCTTACCGCTCGCTCAGAGGTGACCTTTGACTAACATACAAGGCCATGTCAAACCCAGATTTGATGAATATGCTTCTCCTCAAAAAATCTAGATCCATCAGAGCCACAAGGGCGGAGACTTAAACCTTGACACGGCTATTAATAGGACGTGCTGGAGGGATAGATTCATCACCCAAAGACTCCCTATGCTGTGGAACAAAATCCCGGTACATGTGAGGCAGAGCACCTCGCTGGCCTTGTTCAAGAGAAATCTTGACCAATGGATGGGAGATCGCAGATATACCCCAGGGATTACCTCAGTGTCACTGCTCGACAGAGGCACAGAAAAATAATGGGTATAGTTCCCCATACTAAAGGGGTGGCCTAAGCCACAAAACGATGGGCTAGGCTTGTAAATGCCCTCGGGCAGATAGCGTAGTATGAACCTATGAACCTATGAACCTATGAAAAAAAACAGTTTCCTGCAAGGGATGAAAACGTGTTTACCATGTGACATGCAATTCCCTCTACCTTACTCATTAGCATATTTAAAGCTATATTCTTCATATTACAGCAGGTATGGGAGGGATCCTGCATGCTAATTAGCCATATGCAGTCTAACACTTAATGGTCAAATTATAGTTATTAGTTTAGAGTAACTATTTCACTATTAAATAAACAAAAATATTTCAATCTGAATTGATTCTCAGGTGAAGTACTTTCACTTTACTTAGACACATTTTTCATTTTAAATTTAAAATAGATGAAAACAGGCTGATTTCTGTGCCTGATAAACAGTACTAATAAAGGGTAGCAATGTGTGCTGTGACCTGCATTTAAGGACTGAAAGTGATAACATAGTTGACGTAAAGAATATCATGGCTGGTTAAACTGCTACTAGTAGATGTTTATTTTGTTTTAGTGTCAAAATGAACATTTGGTTATGGCAGAAATTCTTGCCAATGGATTTCAAACAATTATGAATACAGAAAGACAAAACATCACAAAAATCCGATAAACAGTCTGAAGAGACTGGACAAGATCTATGTAGGACACATAAAAATAATGTTCAGAAAGGAATAAACACAGGAACACAGATTATTATAAATATTTTATAATATCAGCTCATGAAATACGTCTCTTCTTATAGGTAAGAAGATTTCTGCACTGTCCATGTAGCATGTAGTAATGCTGTAACTCGATACACATTACTACCGTGTTACTCAAAGTCATCTTTGGAGAGCATATTTTATGATATCATCTGCTCATTTCTTTATTTCTAAGTTAATGTTGTACTGTGAAAAAGTATATTCAATAAAAATGTAGGAGAGCCCCTTACCTATGGAAATCATGTTCTCATAGTTCTGTACCATCACATCTCTGTGCAGCTTCTTCTGTTGTCCACTCAGCATTTTCCACTCTTCTACTGAAAACTCAACAGCGACATCTTCAAAGCTTTCGGGCACCTAGATGCAGAAGGAATTTTCTTGATCTTTATTCATTGTGCATAAAGATGAATTTAAAAGGTTTCAACATGAATGTAACTGGCTATGTTAAAATACTTGAAGTGCAGTAGTTGCTAACTTGCCAAAATGAATAATGCTTCCTTTCTCCATATTCGCTGACTATTTTGTGAAAAATTAAACAGCTACAGCAATGGGTTAGCAACCAGGGCAATGAGTTATACCTTCATTCAATATCAGCACAACTTAATTTTTATGCAAGTAAAATAAGCAATAAAATAAATAATAAAATTAATTAGTAGACAGAAATACATTACATAGATTAATAATACTGCACTTAAATATTTTATTCTGAACAACACAGAATCAAAGGTTAAGTACTTATCATTATGAGGGATCTGCGTGGTTGTGGTTCAACTTCTTCTACTGCTAGGATTTCAGCTGTCACCTCAGGACCAATACAAACTTTCATACGCTTTAACCCCTCTATCTTACATAATACCCAGCATGCCACCATAACTTGCCAGCTCAGTCACCTCAGCAGCAATACAAATAGGCCTTAACTCCTCCCCTTACATAATATCCAATACTCAGCATACCATCATCAGTCCCCAGCTCAGTCACCTCAGCATCAATACAAATAGGCCTTAACTCCTCCCCTTACATAATACCCAATACCCAGCATGCCACCATCAGTTACCAGCTCAGTCACCTCAGCACCAGTACACATAGGCCTTAACTCATTTAACTCCTCCCCTTACATAATACCCAATACCTTAGCATGCCACCATCAGTTACCAGCTCAGGCACCTCAGCATCAATACAAATAGGCCTTAACTCCGCCCCTTACATAATACCCAATACCCAGCATGCCACCATCAGTTACCAGCTCAGTCACCTCAGCACCAGTACACATAGGTCTTACCTCCTTTAACTCCTCCCCCTTACATAATACCCAATACCTTAGCATGCCGCCATCAGTTACCAGCTCAGGCACCTCAGCATCAATACATGTAGGCCTTAACTCCTCCCCCTTACATAACACCCAATACCCAGCATGCCACCATCACTCATCAGCTCAGTCACCTCAGCACCAATACATGCTTTCCTGGGCTTTAACTCCACCCCTTACATAATACCCAGCATACCACTATCACTTGCAACTCAGTCACCTCATCACCGATACAAGCTTTCTTAGGCATTAACCCCCCCCCTTACATAATACCTAGCATTCCACCATCAGCCTCCAGCTCTGAGAAGTCTACTCATGCACATACAAATCTAATCATACCTCCTACCAAACTAGAATTGCAGAGAAGGAGGATGAACCAAGACTATGCAGAGCTACCATTGCAATAACTACACAATTTCTCAGTCTGTCGTGGTCTGGTTCATCCTCCTGTAAAGTTAGGACAGCGACCCCAGCAACTAACCTGGGTGGTGTCATGACAAAATAAAATGGGCCAATAGCGGAAATAATGGATAGCCATGAGAACTATGGTGTTACTCTATTTTGACAGCTACTTCTGTAACATTCTGAATGTTTCTGAAGGTAGAAGGAATGCTGCTTAACTTTGCTTTAACTCCTGAAATAGTTACCATAACTTATGCATCATGAAATAATACTACTTCATGGTGAAAGTCACGCAGTTGGTCAAGGTTGCTTAGGGACAACAGCACCTCAAAAGAATCAAACAAAACAAATGCAGCAACATCCAAACACAACAAAAAGGTGATCCAAGACCTAGAAGAGGAGGGACTTGGAACACAGCTTACTCAGTCCTACCATAAAGTGCTTCTATAATAACCCTTCAAAAGGAATATGGGCAGCCAAACTGGAGGACTTTGCTAAAATACCACGATCATTCAAGGGAAGGCAGAATGCAGTTAGTATTCATAGTGTTCCAACGTCTAATGCCACACCTTACTCATGGACAGGAGAACGACAGATCCTTAGTATCAATTGATTTTCTTCCATTTTTACTTGGGAAAACGTTTTTGTAGTTGAATACTATGCTAACTGCTTGAAGGGACGTTTTAAGCCTCGCCAATAACCTGAGGTCAGAATCAAACTGTCTACTGTGTGTCTATGAGGTAAAGACATTAACAATTATACCAAACCCATCCCTTCAAATATGTTGGGAAAGCCAGTCCTGCCTAGCCGTAGTGAGTCGCAAGCACACTGATACAGACGAGCCATCGCTTGACTCAAACACATCTCTTTACACAAGCTAAAGTACATTGTATCAACTGCACCACAAGAAAAGTCTCACTGGCAAGATATCTGCCTCACAGCTGTAGTGTCCAGGGTTCAGTTCTGACTTCCACTTACTGATGGTATGTGGAGTCTGCATGATAACAGTTTGCAATGTCAGGGCCCATTACAATGGGTCCCATAATGCTGAGACTGAATGGCCAAAAAACAGACTTACATATACTAAGTCCAACGTGACAATTTCTCAGAATATTCACTTTTCTCTAGGGTATGGCAATCTTGGAACTGGTATACAAAACTTTTGGGGGTGTGGGCCTGGTACCCCAACACCAGAGAGTGCAGAAGACATCACCCTACTTTAAAAAACAAATTTAAAGGAGAGTGTGATGTTTGGTATTTGCTCTTCTGCAGGTTTGATCATTTTTTGGGTGTGTCAACATTTAGCATTGCAAGTGCCAACATTTTAATAGGGAGCTGCTTGTATGACCTTCCCGTGTCTGTACAGGGTTTGGTTTGGGCACTGCAGTTTGACCCACTTCCAAAAAACATGCTGGTTGAAAATATTCTCTAAATTATCCATACAGATATTATTTCCTCCTGCCCTTGAGGCTTGGATCATGACTGAAAAGGATCAGAGGACCACAGTTAATAAATGCATAATACAAAAATAGTAAATGTCAGACTGTATCTTCTTCTCAAAGCCCTTCAGACATAAATTATGTTGAGGCAATACATTTTATTTAGAATACACTTGAGCAGCTTACCGAATCTAGAATGACACACTACAAAGGCTAAATTAAATAACAACATACAAAACCAGCAGTTTCTCAGCTGACAGTTACATAATGGAATTGTCATATTTTTATTTATTTATGCTTTTGTTGACCAGTTAGTCCCACTGGGCTAGAAGCCTCTTTTCAAGGGTATCCAAATGGTATGTACACTACTGGGGGAATATGGCCAGGGCATAGGGGAAATTTCCATACTCTTCTTGATAGATGTTACAGGATCTTTTATATCCACCTGAGTTAACACCAACTCAAGCAGGTGAGACCTCAATTTAATGTCTCAGCCAAAGGACGTTAATGACAGTATAGATTTCTCACATCTCTAGAATGTTCTCCATTTCATGACAATTACCTTGTACATTCCCAAGTTCATACTCTTTTATTCTATTGTTTCTCTGTTCATTTGAATTACTTAATCCATATTAGTCCATCCTCTATTTGTCACATCTCTGTCTCCTCCTTCTATTAACATTCTCAGCTTAGGCCATCGAGTACAACATTACATTTCCGTGTGCACTTCAGTCTCGGCTGGTTTAGTGCTTCCTTCGATTTTCATTTTATTTCTTCCTTCCCTGCTTTCCTTAGTCTCCTCCTGTTTGAAGTCACCTACCATTCTGTCCCTTCCCTTTATCCACTGACTAAAGGTATATGCTTTAGGAGGGCCTTATAAAATCCAGGGCCCTCAAGCCTCCTTCGTTTCCTATGGTCAGCAGCTTCGCCTTGCTTAAACTCATCAAATTCTTGTCCCATATGAATCTGGCTTGTTTACTTTGGATTTGTTTAATCAGCTTTTCTTTCTGTCGTAAAAGGCATATCCACAGTTGGGCTGATCATCATTTTAACAATATTTATTTTTCAAGTTAATATTGAAGCTTTTTCTTTCCACCTGCCTAAATTCTTCATTGATTTTAGTTCATCGCTCTGGTTTCTTTCACTGTCCCCCACGTCCCGTCATAGATACTTCACTGCTGTTTTTTTCTGATATTCCTAGCTTGCTTTCCTTATTAATTTTTCCTTTTGCTGTCCCCACGCTCATTGATACAATTTTTAATACTGCAGTCTCTCTCCCTCTGCATCACAATTAAAGCTTTTACATTTCTGCAAGATTTCATTCGGTGCCCTTCCTAATTTCTTGGGCAATAATATACAGTTGTCAGAAAACAGAAGTTTTACATCCCTTTTTCCCCTTTGTCTCCTTTTCACATAGTGCTTCTTTCACCTCTGTTGCCAGTAAACCCACTGCTGCCATGAACAAACAGAAGGATAGTGCGCATCCTTGCCTGATCCCCATTTTGGATTTTTAAGGCACCTGTCTATTCCCCACTTACTATTACTTTTACTGTAGGATTTCTGTATCCTCTCATACTCCTACCTCCGTGCAGGGTCCCATAGCAAAACATTCCCATCTCAGGTAATCACTTTTTGGATGTTGTTCAACAGTTACGAGTCCCACCTGGTAGCTGTTACTCTTCTCTTGTAAAACATAACTTGCAATTATCCAGCAAAATTCTTTCCCTTACAAATCTGACCAAATCTGTTCCAGTATGTATTTTGGTAATAACATTTCTATTCATTTTACTAACATTTTATATACCATCCGAAAGTTGACAAAGAGGGTTAAAGCTGTGAGCTGTTGTCCCTGTGGTACAGGGTTTGATTCTCTCTGGGCTCATTTGCCGACTGTGTGACCTTGAGAAAGTTGAATAACCAGACAATGATCCTGGGTCACCCCTGAAAAGGGATCGTGTATCTAGTGGACCTAATTGCTTAAGAAATGGGTATTATTATTATTATTATTTTGGTTAATATTTTCTCTACCACATTAATCAGCAAAATCTGAGTGTTCCAATATTTATTGTTTTGCCTTCTTTATGTATCAATATAATTTTTTGTTTAATGAAAAAAATTGCCAAAAAAATTAGAAATGAGCCACTCAAACTAATAACAAAATTAGTTTGAATGGCTCATTTCAAAGCTTTTTTTTTTTTTTTGGCAATTTTTTCCTTGATTATTATTCAGGCATTGTTTGTGCCTTTAGCCATTGGTTTTAAGTTTCTTGTTATTTAATACATTTTAGTCTCTCGCATTGCTGCTGGTAGCTGTTCCACTTCCATTCCTAGATTACAGATCCTGCCTAATTCTTCCTTTACCTGTGCCACCATTTTATTAAATTAAGTGTGGTATTTTTGTCTAACATCTCCATTTCTTCTCCCATTTTAAGGCTTCCTTTCCATTTCATCATACCCCCCATTCCCCCCATCTCCTCCATTGCGGTCCCTTTTGGATGATAATGATTGCAGCCATGCTGCAGTAACAGTGGCTCCTATAATCCTGTTGAGACACTGGAATGCTACTTTGAACAAAGCATACCCCCTACCAAGTGGATTTTGGCACCTGGAAAGGCAGGGCATACTTATAATCTCCCTTAATGTAGTCGAAAGTACTACCAGATTTATGGAGTTCAAGTAACATGAAGAAGCAACATTGCACATGTTCGTTCAAGCTGTAGCTTTCGTGAGGATTGGTGCTTGTTTAATTTCAGCACAAGCCACTGTACTTTAAATTCATAACAGACATTTGCCACAGTCATCTTACTAATTATTTATTGGTAACAGTACATAAAACACTATCCTACACTTGAATCTTTGCAGAAGATTAATTGATGGTTTCTATCTCTCAAAATAATAACAAAGTAGACTGAATCAGGATGGAATTATAGGAGTTTATACAACTTAACGAAGGTCAGTCATTCTTTTTTGTCCGGTGGTGCAGCGGTTAGCGTTGCTGCCTCACACACAGCAAGATGTTCTCCAGTTCGATCCTCGGCTGGGGTGCCTACTGTGCGGAGTCTGCATGTCCTCCCTGTGGTCGCGTGGGTTTCCTCCGGTGCTCCGGTTTCCTCCCACATCCCAAAGACATGCTGTAGGTGGATTGGACACTCTAAACTGGCCCTAGGCATGAGTGTGTGCACCTTCCGTGGAAGGTTGGGCGCCGGGCTGGCAACTCGACACCGTAAAACTCCACTGCCAATCATGAGCGGACAGAGCTTCTGTGGATCCCTAGTGATATCTGCATTGCTTATTGTACTTATTTCCTTGTTTCACTTGAAAGAAAGTTACTGTTTGTCATTTTTGCATTTAAGTTATCTGGCACTTGCTCATTAAAGCAATTATATAAGTCAGCACTAAAAAATTAAAAGCACTACATCCTCACAAACTCCCCCTGGAGTACCTTGCTCCCTATTGGCCATTTTTTTCAATTATAAAGAAATTCCCAATACTATTCTAGCATGTCCAAAGGTCAGTTGTCAATCTCCTCTCCAGTCCAGCTGGTGAATCTGGGAATCTTGAGGCAATGTTACAACTGCCTCATGTACACAGACAACCCTCTCCTCCTCCCAACAAATTCCAACACATGTGAGAGATGCAACCATATAGCCAAACTGGAGGCTAAGCTCTCTCAACTCAGTACTGGCGTAACCAGTCAGGAGGAGAAGGAAACCACACTCACTACAATTCCATTCTCACATAGACCTACCACGACAGCAAACCAAACACATAAACACACAAAAACATACTTGGAGGCTCTAAATAAAAATCTGCCTAACCAGCAGAGACCTCCAAAGCAGACACCCAAGCAACCACTACCCCAAAACAAAACACGTGCAACACATAGCTCACAAAGCCAGTGTGCCGAACAGTCACAGCCCTTAAGGCTAAACAACACACCTGATACACTTGTAATAGGTGACTCTATCATCAGGCACACTGACGTCCCACTCACCAGGCTGAACAAGGAGAAGGTCACGGTGAGCTGCCTGTCGGGCGCTAGGATCCACCACATAACACAAGCACTCAGGTCACTCCAAGGCAAGTACAAATATGACTCAGTCATTGTCCATGCTGGTGTGAATGACCTGAGACGTACCTCCCTGGACTACATGAAAAGAGACATAGAGGAGTTCTCTGAGCATGTAGCCCAGGCCGGTATGACCCTGACCTTGAGTAGCATCTTACCCTTACCAAGAATGATGCCACAGTATGAAGACAAGATTATCAATTTCAACAATTGGCTTAAGTACTGGTGTCATTCAAAGGGGATCCAATGCCTGTCAGCCTGGGATGATATGCTCAACAAGCCATGATGCTTCGCTAGGGACGGCTTGCACCTGTCAACCCTGGGCTTTCGGATATTAGCAAAGGCTCTTGCTACCCCCATAGTGCCTTTTTTAGGCAAGGCTCAAAAGACAAACCCACCTCCATAGGTATCACAAGGGATAAGAAACTAAGAGTAATGCTACTCAACGCCAGAAGTCTAAACCTCAAGATGCACACACTCGAAACTCTCCTTAGCATGGAGAACATCGATATCTGTCCAGTAACAGAAACCTGGTTCAAGGCTCTCGAGAGCACCCCAGCACTACCAGGTTATACCTCATACCATGCTTTTCGGCCCCAAAACTTGGACCGAACCACAAAAGGAGGGGGAGTATCAATATTTGTCAAAGATACCCACACCTCCAGGTTGGTGGCACCAGCACGAAGCATCAGAGACTATCCATGTGCAACTAACAGTGGGTAAAACTGCCTTCCAGTTTATAGCCTGCTACAGACCACCCTCCCAAACCCAGGAACCCCACTCGGCCTTCCTGAGAACACTGGAAAATATGAAGGTCTCTCCAGACACCATTATATTGGGTGACTTCAACTACCCAACCATAGACTGGGAGCATTACTCTAGCTCCAACACCCTAGCCCAAAGGTTCCTAGAATTTGTAAACTCAAATGCTATGGAACAACTTGTTACCACTCCCACAAGAGGGGAAAACATACTGGACCTGATCATCACCAACATGGGGACTCTATTCTCCAGACCAGAAGTGTATCCCTCACTGGTAAGATCAGACCATAAATTAATCTCACTGGATATTCACATCCCGACCCCACCCCATGCCCAGAAAACCACAGTGAAAAACTTCTCTAAAGCAAATTTCACACTCCTCAAAACCAAGGTGGAATCCTTCAAAGCCCCGGCCTGTGGATAATCTGCCCAGACTGCAAAATCCTTTATAAACGCATTCTATGAACACCTTCAGGAATGCATGGATCATGCAATCCCAAATAAAACCAAGACCCAATCCTCCAAAGGCAGATGTCCTGTCTGGTGGACCCCAGCCATAAACAAACTATACAATACAAGGAGGAAGCTACTACATGATAGAGCAAAATCCCAAAAAGGGAAGGCATCTCTGATCAGTATTAGCAAAAAACTATGGGCACTCATAAAATCGCCTAAGGCCAGCTTTGAGAGAAAAATTGCACAGGACACTAAGGATAATCACAAGGCTTTCTTTAGTTATGTTAGGAACCTGGGTGGGAATTCCCAGATATGCTCAGAATTAGTCCAAAATGACAAAAAATACACCGAATCCACAGACATTGCCAACATCCTAGCTGACAGGATCAGCGCAAACTCACCACCAAAAGGGCTAATATCTATCCCAGCAGAGTGCTGCCCCCCTGACATCTCAGATGCTCAGGTAAGAGCTGCCCTCTCCAAAGCAAGAAACACAGCATCGATGGGACCAGACAGTGTCCCGGGCTGCGTCCTACATGAACTCCAAGAAGAGCTAAACCCAAACCTAAAACTACTGTTCAATCTCAGCCTTACTACAGGATATG
Organism: Protopterus annectens; assembly: GCF_019279795.1. Lineage (NCBI taxonomy): Eukaryota > Metazoa > Chordata > Ceratodontiformes > Protopteridae > Protopterus > Protopterus annectens. The sequence continues at coordinate 1,866,128,126 of NC_056732.1, forward strand.
TACCCAAAGAGTGGCGTACAGCAACAGTGGTCCCTCTCCACAAAGGTGGTGCCTCAACGGATCCTGGAAACTATCGCCCCATAAGTCTCACTAGCTTGGTCTGCAAAGCTATGGAAAGGATCATCATGGACCTTATAAATAAAGATATTGGGGACCTACAGACACTGGATCCTACCCAGTTCGGCTTTGTTAAGGGCAGATCCTGCCTCTTGAACCTGGTCGATTTCTTTGAAACAGTCACCATGGCCATTGACAAGGGGAAGGTGGTCCACACAGCCTACCTGGACCTCGCAAAAGCCTCTGATACAATACCCCACTCGGGCATTATAGATAAGCTCGCCAGCTTAAATATAAACCCCTATGTCACTAGATGGGTTGCAAACTGGCTCAAGGACAGAACCCACATGGTTAGAATAGCTGGAGCCATGTCAGACTCCAAACCAGTTACAAGTGGCATCCCACAAGGCTCAGTCCTGGGACCTCTCTTGTTCGGTATATATTTCTCGGAGGTACAGGCCAACATGGAAGGACTGTGGCTGACCAAGTTCGCAGATGACTGCAAACTGGGCGCCATAATAGACTCTCCAGCCAACACAAGCATCCTCCGAAAGGGCCTCATAGAAACAGACAACTGGTGCCAGAGCCATGGCCTCAAGCTAAACGCCAAAAGTGTATAGTCATCCCTTTGGCAAATCAAAGTGCCCACAAATTACCACAGAGGTGGTAATCCATTAAGTACAGAAGAAGTAATTAGGGACCTGGGGACCCAAGTTGATAGCAATCTCTCATTTGACAACCACGTGGCCAAAGTGGTTAGAAAAACATTTTATATAGCCCACCTAATCATGAAGGGATTCACATCTAGATCAGGGGAGGTCATCGTGCCTCTTTACTCATCCCTCATCAGGCCCATAATTGAGTACAATGCCCCTTTTGGGATGTACCTTACCAGACACCTGCAGCAACTGGAAAGACCCCAAAAGTACCTCACCAAGAGGATCAAGGGCTCAAACAGATGCCGTATGCTGCCCGGTTAAAGAAACTCCAGCTCTACTCAGTGGCATACCGCCTGCTCAGAGGCGATCTGTGCCTGACGTATAAAGCCATGTCCAACCCGGAATTAATGGACATGCTGCACCTCAGAAAATCCAAATCCCATCGAGCTACTCGCTCGAGGGACTTGAACCTCAGCACTGAAATAAATAGGACATGCTGGAGGGACAGATTCATAACCCAGAGGCTCCCTTCACTCTGGAATAAAATCCCAGTCCAGGTTAGGCATAGTCCCTCATTGACTCTCTTCAAGAGGAATCTTGATGAGTGGATGGGAGATCGTAGGTTTACCCCGGGTATCACTTCTGTGTCACTGTTAGACAGAGGCACAGTATACTACCCTCGAAAAAGGGCATAGCAAAATTATTTTAAAATGGGTGGCGAAAGCCAAACACACTCTGGCTAGGCTTATAAATGCCCTAGGGCAGATAGCCTAGTATGAACCTATGAACCTATGACAGGTGATCCACTGTGGCGACCCCTAAATGGGAAAAGCCGAAAGAAGAAGAAGACTGGAATTAACTGAAAATGTTTACTCATAACACATTATACATTGATTTTTGAAGGTCCTTCATTCAATTAATCATTTGATGAATTGACAAATGTTATTTATTTAAAGCCATTTCATCAATGACTTTCAATGATAATAAGACAGAGATTATTTTAATAAATCAACAAGTGAATACAAATTAAAAAAAATAAATATAATTGGACAAAACAAGTAATTAAATATTTAGAAATAGTAATTCAACTAGATATCAGTCAAATGATTAATATTAATTGCGCTAACATTGTAATAGAAATAGCTTATAGAACAGTGCAATTTAATTTCTTTACTTTTGAAGAAAAATTAATGCTGATTAAAATGGCGATGCCACCAAAAATATATGCGTTTCAATCATCAATACTCCCAGCAAAAACACTAATTAAAAAGTTGGAAAATAATTGATCTCTTGCCTTTGGTAGCAGAAATAAAAACAAGAACTGTATTTAAAAATCATGTTACACTTTGGGAATTTGATGGTATTGGTTTACTGGATTTAGAATCATATTCATTATAAGGTATGTTTAATGTACTTACTCAGTGCTTAGATCCTTACTATAATAGTCCCATGAAAAATCTTCTAGAGCAGATTATTTTAAATACATATACATTTAAAGAATCTAAAAAAATTTGAAATAGTGAATAATTTATTTATTTGGATATCAAATAATGTTACAGAAGAAAATGCAGTATTAATTAGACCTGACATTTATTAAAATCTTTTAATTAAAAATAGAAATTCTTAATATTTCCTATAGTCTTCACAACTGGATTTTTAGAAAGTTAGTCTTTTACCAGTATGATTTTATTTAAAAATAATAATCTTATACTTGGTTTGATTGCTTAAACAATAGACTACTTTTATCAATGGATGAAATTTTGGAAAAATGCAATCTGAGGATTTCATTTGTATTAGAAAGTCATTCTATTAGAGAAACATGGAAAGAATATTCACACTCTCTAAATAAAAATGAGAAAACAATCCATTCAAAAATATTTATTTATATTTTACCTTTGTTTACCGGGAGTGTCTGACTGGGATAGTAGCCCGTTTTCAGCAGAGGCCCTTGGAGAAAAGCACCCAGATATATTACAATATGACATACATTTGAACACATAAAGTTAACACGTTTACAGTACAGGTACTATAAATTATACACTAAATCAGTTTATTTATATGGTTTAGGTCATCGGACAAAAGAAAAGAGTTTGCGAGGGTCAGATGGAGACAGAAGGTTATTTAGGTACCACAGTGGAAGTTAGGTATAAGTTGTTCGTAAGGTTTGGATGTTAGGGTAATATGAAGTGACGTGTTGAGATGAAGGCAGAAGTTGAATAGTAGTGTGATTAGTAGTGATTAGTAATGACAGTTGTAAAATGAAGAGAAAGCAGTGGGGGCTAGAGAGAAGTGTTGTAGAGGATTAGGAATAGGAAACGAAGAGTGAAGGCAGAGAGTGACGTCTGGTCAGCCTGGGGAAGAGCAGAATACAAAAAATATGAGTATTTTATACCTACCATTCTGGGTGAGGTCTCATCAAAGGAAAGCCTTTCGAAATGATATAAGGTTCATAGCAGTAGTAATAATAACCTAAATGGAGGCTATTGCAAAATTGAGACTCTTGAAATGAATGCATTATCAGCAGAAAAATCTGTTAATAAAATATATTAGTCTAATGTCTACAAGCTTGTACTGGAAAATGTTTATGTGGAAATATATTCACTGAACTTGCATTAGACATTTTTCAGAGATCTAAATGTAATGAATAAATAAGCAGAAGATGAAATAAAATATTAAAGGTTTGTAGACTATGAGAAAACTGGTGAGTTTTGGAAAGAAGTTAATTTTTTTGAGTCTATGGAATGATAATTGTATACTCACAATAGCGAAAACTTTAACAAATGTACCTGCTCTATCTATTCTAAATTGTAATCCGTATATAATGTTTTGGGGTCTACTTGCAGTTGCAAGGAAAGTTATAATTAAAAAAGCAAGTAAAATTCAATATCTTTGTTCAAATACTTTCTTAACTTAGCCACAATTCTGGCAAAAATGAAAAAGAAAGAAACACTACAACTAAGAAATGTGAAAAAAGATAATGCTATGGAAATAAACTGCTGGGATAAGTTAGATCTGTTAATATCAAAATATAATGCAAATAATATTGAAGATATACTGAATATATAGCCATGCTAAAGTTACTGCTGCTTGTTGTCAAATGTAAATCGAAATGTTTTCCTTTCCTTCCCTTTCTTTGTGTATAATGTATGTTTGTCTTTTCGGCTTTTCCCGATTAGGGGTCACCACAGCGGAACTCTGGTCCCCTAATAATTGGCAGTAGATTTTATGGTGCCGAGTTGCCAGCCCGACGCCCAACCTTCAATGAAGGCACACCCATTAATGCATGTCTTTCGGAGGCCACTCGACCACGGGGAGGACATGCAGACTCCACACAGAAGGCTGCTCAGTAAACCACTACAGATATGAAGTGTTAATCAATGGAAATGTAGAACGTTAAAATGAATAAACGAAAGGGACATAACTTAAATGGTACGAGTTGCAAACCCTTAGTGAACCAAATTAGTCAAATGAGAATAAGAAATTGCATCCAATTATTGTTTATATTGAAAACAATTCCAAAAGACTTGTTTTATGTGTAAGTTACTCTAGTTTAAGCCTACTTTATAGACCGGTCATACACTGGAGTGAGCCATTTACACCAAGACTGAGTGTTTTGAAATTTGGCTTTTTTTTTTTTTTTTTTTTTTTTACAGTTTATATAACAATTTTACAGTTTATATAACAATGATTAGATCACAGCCAGAAAGAACTACTAGCCTGGATTAAAGAAACCCCAAGACTGGCTGCTGACATACATTACTAATCCTCCACCCAGTAAAGAATGCAATTAAATCTTTTTCCAGGGGCAAATGCTGTAGCCTAGATTGTTTGCCACAGAAATACATGTGACAGTTAAAGGCTAGTTGGCACCAGAGTTGCTTAACTAGCAAATTTGATAACTACCAGGTACAGGGTACCTCATTCTGTAATTCAAGTGTGGGCTGCTCTAATTAAAGACAAGGGAAACTGGAGCTAGTATAAGTCATTACAGACCTCTTTCTATCCTGAACTATGATTATAAGATTACTAAAAGAATATTAAATTCCAGAATGTTTGTAAACTTTAATCATATTGTTCCTCTGAAACAATACAAGCTTATGCTCAATAAAAGTATTTTGCATAATACAATGTTACTTCAACACAAAAAAAAATCAACCAACAACGGTAATTTCATTACTGCATTTGGATGCTTCAAAAACAGTGTACTTGTTTAACAGAAATGAGACTCTACTGGTTTTGAATGTCATGGTTTCTGGAGCAGTGTACAAGTAAAATTAAACTGCATACAACTCTACAACTCTTTCAATTTCATTGGAATTGTTAAACCTTCCTTTTACTCTATTGTTAGATTGTAAAACCTTACTGATAAATAAGTGAGAATAACATTCAAAAATTTTAGATGCATTGACAGTTTATTTTGTAAAAGATGATTCAATTTTTTATGTAAGTGTTGCAGGAGACAAGAAGGTGCAATCACCCTTACTAAAGGCAAGATTACAGTGTCTTTTTTACTCTGTAGTGAGTTCAGCCTACTCTGAAATGTAGTTACAAATATTATAAGACAAATCAGAAACATTTGGTCAAGCTCGTTCACAGCAACAAAGGAGTGTCCAGTGATCATTTCTTGTTATGAAACCAGAGGAAATAATGACACAGTAGCTCTTTCCAAGAAAATAAGCAGAAAGTCATTCATGTATACTTTATCCTCAAAGCCTGTATTAACACAGTCATCCTGTATGCACAGGGCCAGCTTTGTTCTTATGCTTCTTAACTATTAGCATTATTCACGGAAGTCTTAAACACATTACAAAACCATTCTGTGTCAACCTTACTTATAACTGCACTTAGGAAAAAATGTACAAAATCTACTTCAAAAAGACAGACGAATACTACCACTCACATGAAAATTAAAAAAAGACATTTAACATAAATTCATTATTAACCCTTAATTTTTAATATATGTTAAACAAATGTATACATTTAAATAACAGTCATTTGTTACTTGTTATTAACAGTGAGTTGAAATAATCTTATCAGCTGAAAAAACATATTAAAACGTTAATTTTAATATGAAGGCAGGAGTGTGGTACTGAATCAAGAGATACGATGACAGTTAACATGATACCCCTACCCCATGTAAAAGTTGGGGAAAAAGGGGGCTAATGATGATGATAATTAAAATCTTAAATGTCACATGTCAAATATCATGTTTTACATACTTTAATGCGATTGTCAAATATAAAATCGTCTGAAAGTAAACTTGTTATTGTCAGTGTAATACATAAAATGGCATTTGCACTTTGTAGCAAACTGCAATGTGCAGTGTATAAATCTATATGTATCCTTTGCTTTAGTCATGGTTTGTCTGTTTACACAAGACAACAAAATTAAGTTTTTATAATCTTGAAATAATTTGTACAACTGTACAACTATTTTCAATGTTTAACTTTATCTTTATACTTAAACATTTATACTCATTTACAATTTGCATTTTTTTCTCATAATCTATTTTAGTTACTTCCATAAATGTAACATAAAATACTTTTGTCACTTTTGTTTAATTAAATAATAAAATGTCACATGGCCATTATATAACCTACATCTTATTCTGTAACAAATGAACCTTGATTTGTTGTATGCAGTGGTGCAGCGGTTAGCGTTGTTACCTCACAGCAAGAGGTTCTCCAGTCCGATTCTTGGCCGGAGTGCCTTCTGTGTGGAGTCTGCATGTCCTCCCCACGGTCGAGTGAATATAAAGATATGCAGGTAGGTGCGAGCATGTATGGGTGTGCCTTTGTTGAAGGTTGGGCACCGGTCTGGCAACTCAACACCATAAAAATTCACTGCCAATCATTAGCGGACCGGAGTTCCGCTCTGGCGACCCCTAACCAGGAAATGCCGAAAGACATACTTGTCCTTTAGGTAATCATATAATTAGTTTTAATAAGCCAGTCACAGTAACTCACAGTAACTCTGTCAGTTTATTCTATAAGCTGGTGCTTGGATACTGAGAGCTGTGGTGTAACTCAGAGCTGTGGTGTAACTCTGTAAAATCTATTTGTGATCATATACACATAATGAGCATAATGTAGAAATGGATTGGTAATGCTGTTATAAATTTATCATACTGGACATTTGAAATAACTGCTTATGGTTGTTAAAAAATATTTACACTGCACTTTCACAGCAACTGTGTCTTCTGCTGGCAAAATTTTAATAAAATCTTTTTAATCTGTGAATTTAGTACAGCTGTTATTATTACTGACACCTTTGAAAGTCATTAAATCTACTTTAACAAAACAGACTTTTAAAGCCAGTATTGGTGTAAGATAAAATTACAGGTATTAAAAACATGTGATATATTCTGAATGACCATTACTTTAGCTGCAGAAGCACACAAATGTCATTTAGACTACAACTAAACAAAAACTCTGTTTTTCTGTGTTTCTTAATGACGATATAAAAGTAATATTACAATATTATGTGTTTAAACATACATTTAACTGAGCCTAATACCATGAGGGTTATAAATGTCATTTTCCTACAATACACTCCCTCTTTTATCACTTATTTGTGGTCAGATGTCTCGGTAGCTTTTCTCATTTCACTACAACAGTAAGTAGAACTGGTTGTGTGTATCATTTCCCCCTCAAGAACATTTGGTAGAAAGCGTAAAACACTTGGATGCAAATCTGTTCCACAAAACTGTAATCCTCTGTCATTTTATTTGTAATCTCAGAAAATGCTTACAATGTCTGCAAAATGATGTATGAAGTAATCTGTCATCACAGTGTATTACCACATTCTCATATGCTGTGTCACATGTATAAAGCAGACTAATTAATTAATTACTATATAAACTTTATTCAAATGCTATTGCCTTATGCAGTTCTATGACTGTTTATGCCGTGACTTGGGAAATATTATTTTAAATGTATTTATTTATTTAACATTTGTTTACCGGGAAAGTCCGACTTGGAACGAGCCAATTTTCAGTGGAGGCTCCGGGAGAAATGCTCTAGATGCATGTCTTTCTACCGTGGGAGGAAAACTGGAGCACCCACAGAAAACCCAGAAGAATGCATGAAGGACATACAGACTCTGCAAAGAAGGCACCCTAGCTGAGAATCGAACTGGAGAACCTCTTGCTGTGAGGTGACAATGTTAACCACTGCTCCATCCACAGATTTGAAACTTATGCTGCTTTATGGTCTGAAGCATTGCTACAAACCTGAACTACTGAGCCAGAGACAATTAACTTGTAAAGAGAAATATTTTAACTAGAACTTACAACCCACTTGGCATTTAGCCAATTCCCAGGGCAATACTCCATCTGGAGTTTATCAAATATATCATTGTCCAAATGTTCCTTTGTCAACGCCTTTTGTTAGTTTTTGTCACATTACCTCTCCCCCTTATCTTTTTATTGTACATGAAATAAATAAGAAAGAAAACATATATAACCAAACTCAACAAATATTTGATATGGTGTTCCTCTTGATAACTTTGGTTTGAAAACAACTCCCTTGTCTTAGACAATATTCACTAGATTATCATGCATCAGAAAAGATAGGCAGGAATTTTCAGAACTAGCATGTGAAGATTTATTTAATCATAAATAATTAATGCTTATAAATAAAGACATTCTTAAAAGTACTTTAGGGAAGCTGGGAAAATGGTAGGTTATACAATAAATGTTTATTATGTCCAGATGAATCATCATATCAGAACAAGCCAGCTATGATAGCTTGATAGAAATTCCATTAGTTTAGCAGGCGTTTTTGGGCATACATTTTATAACAGGCACAAGAAAACTATAAAAATGTACCAGGATATAACTGTCTGAAAATTAAAGGACATAATTTACAAGTATGACATACTTTTATTCTCACTCCTAAGTGCTGCTAATATAGTAAAAATACGGATGCATGTTAAACGGTTTAAGTCATAGAGAGGGCAGCAATTAGCTGTCAACAGTCCATTAAAATATTTCTGAAATTCTGTACAGAAGAGAGGTTCCCAGGATTTCATGGATAGCCATAATTAAACGGATGAAATTCCAGGACCTGGGTTTCCTTGACATAAATATATATGCTAAATTGATTCTGCTTAACCACCTACTACAAATATAGTATTCTACTCTACAAGGATGTGTAGCTATAAATGATTTAATCTTCTTTCGGCTTTTCCCGGTTAGGGGTGTCCACAGCAGATTACCTGTCCTCTCATGATTGACAGTAGAGTTTTACGGTGTTGGGTTGCCAGCCCAGCACCCAACCTTCTACAGAAGTCACACACATGCAAGCACTCATGCCTAGGGCCAATTTAGAGTGTACAATCAACCTACAGCATGTCTTTGGGATGTGGGAGGAAACCGGAGCACCCGGAAGAAACCCACGCGACCACAGGGAGGAAATGCAGACTCCGCACAGAAGGCACCCCAGCTGAGGATTGAACCAGAGAACCTCTTGCTGTGAGCTGACAATGCTAACCGCTGCACCACCGTGGCCGCCCAGCTATAAATGATTTAATGAAAGAAAAAAATGAGTGCCCTATGGTCTTTAACTTTTCATTTTCTGAACAACCAAATCCTAGTCTTGTAAAGTATAGGAGATTATAAGTGGATAATAAGGGCTTTTGTGTAAAAGTAGCAGTCACCTGGTTAATATGCCCCCTTAGACAAATTTCTGTTTCAAACTTTACTATTATTATTATTACTATTATTACTATTATTACTATATTATTACTATTACTATTATTACTATATTGCTACTGCGGTGGTGGTGCTGCGGTAGTGTTGTAACCTCACAGTAAGACGTTGTCCTGTTCGATTCTCAGCCTAAGCGTCTTCTGTGTGGAGACATGCGTGAATGGGCGTACCTTCGTTGAAGGTTGTGCGTCAGAGCCAGCAACTCGGTTCGTAAAAATCTACTACCAATCATTAGCAGACCGGAGTTCCGCTGTGGCGACCCCTAACCGGGAAAAGCTATTATTACTATATTTTTATTACTATTATTATTGTTATTATTATTACTGTTATTATTACCATTATCATTATTATTACTATTATTACTATTATTATTACTATTATTACTATATTACTATTACTATTATTACTGTTATTATTACTATTATTACCATCATTATTATTACTATATTATTATTGCTATTATTACTGTTATTATTACAGTTATTATTACTATTATTTCTATTAGTATTATTACTATTATTATTACTATTATTACTGATATTATTATTACTGTTATTATTACCATTATCATTATTACTATTATTATTATTATTACTATTATTACTGTTATTATTACTGTTATCATTATTATTATTATTACTGTTATCATCATCATCATCATTTTGTATGGGACTTGATGGAAACATTCATTAAGAATGCCTTTCAAACTTTATATCATTTTTTATTCAGGAGTTAATCTTTTACTCTAGGAAATGCCATACCTTTTAACTTGCCTTACAGGAACTACTGCAACTAAATTATTTTCAAGAGGATGATGACAAAGTTTTAGAGAGAGCAGTGACAATATTAAATGTCACTGAAACTATGTCTATAGGGACAAAAAAGTATGAACGGATTATTTCGGTGCAAGTTAAGTATAACTGGAACACTTGAAAAACTTCCACATCAATGTATTTCAAAATGGGATTTATCTACTCCATACAAAATAATCTCTGGAATGCACTACCCACCCAGGAAACATTGTAAGATGAGCTGTCCAATCTTTGTTGGTATTGTAAAGCTGACATTTTCCATTCGGGATAGCAGTGCCCACCAGTTAAAATAACACACTAAAATAAAAGATAATTACCGGTGATAGGCTTACAGAGCTTACAGAAGCTCACCTTCCTGCCAAGGCACTGGAAAATTTAGCAGACCGAAAGAGATGAAAGTTCTTTATGGCTACTAAGGCTAAGAAAATAAATAATTTTACTGCATTGGAAAGATTAAATAATTTCACAATTTCTGTAAAGAGACTGGGGAAATCTATCAACTGAGATCAGTGCTGAAATAATTCAAGAGTGAATAAAGAAGAGCATTTGTATTGTTTTAAACTAATTTCTCTAATTTATTTTCCATCTTCCTTTTCTGTTGGCTAATGGGTCAGTATTAGTTACTTACTGAATTAACCTCATGTTCTTCCCCTGTTTCCTAGCAGTTCTTTTATTTTTTAGAGAACAACTTTTTTCTTCTTCCCAAATCTGTGAAAATGTAAATTCCATGTAGTAATTGTCATCAGTCAAAATTTCCTTGTGATGTACAATTATTCAAAAAATTAAAAGACTCAAATTTTACATACCCATACTTATACACTTTCATAGTTCCCAAGAAAAGGTTGTCAGGGCACTAAGGCCAAGAATACTACATCTATGGGGCCATAAAACGTACGAGACTGCTTACCGGTCAGCCTGAAACAGGACTTGCCTTTATCCCTACAGAAGCTATTAAATATCAGGCACGGAACAGGCTTCATGTCCGCTGAATGAAGGATAGGAATAGTCATTTCCTTGCAAAAAGGTGGGGCCTGAACAGACCCAGGTAATTACAGACCCATAAGTCTGACCAGTCTCATCTGTAGGGCCATGGAAAGGATCCATTTCTGTACAAGAATACAGGTAACGTACAGACTTTTGACCCAACCCAGTTCAGATTCTTCAAGGGTAGGTCCTGATACGAAAAAGTTACTGAAGCAATGGATGAAGACAAGCCAGTGAATGCAGCATATCCAGACCTTGTAAAGGCATTCAACACCATCCCACACATGGGTATTATAGATAAACTCTTCCAGGTAAACGTCAGTCCCTTTGGGATAAAGCAGTGCACACGGCATATCCAGACCTTGCAAAGGCATTCAACACCATCCCACACATGGGTATTGTAGACAAACTTCTCCAGCTAAATGCCAGTCCCTTTGGGACAAGGCAGTGCACATGGTATGTCCAGACCTTGCAAAGGCATCCGGCACTATCCCACACATGGGTATTGTAGACAAACTATTCCAGATAAATGTCAGTCCCTTTGGAACAAGGCAATGCACACGGCATATCCAGACCTTGCAAAGGCATTCGACACCATCCCACGCATGGATATTGTAGACAAACTCTTCCTGGTAAATGTCAGTCCCTTTGGGACAAGGCAGTGCACATAGCAAATCCAGGCTTTGCAAAGGCATTTGGCACCACCCCACACATAGGTATTGTCAACAAAATCTTCCAGGTAAATGTCAGTCCCTTTAGGACAAGGCATTGCACACGGCGTACTTAGACCTTGCAAAGGCATTTGACACCATCCTACACATGGGTATTGTTGACAAACTCTTCCAGGTAAATGTCAGCCCCTTTGTAACTTGTAGCACAGCTAAATGGCTCACAAAGGGAACACAAGAAATTAGGGTGGATGGCTCTACTGCCTCCAAAAGAATTGTCACTAGCAGTCTACTCCAGATTCAGTCCTTGGGCCACTTGTGTTTGGCATTTACTTCCTGGTCTGTGGCAGTTACTTCTTGGAGGTCAAGTTAATGTTAAAGATTTGTGGTTGAGAAATTAATCTGCACCCTTGAGGCCATCATAAACTCTCCAGAAGACAAGTGCCTCCAAGAGGGCCTGTCTCAAACAAATATCTTGTGTCCAAACCATGGATTAATACTGAATACCAAGAAGTCTATAATCATATTCTTCAGCAAGCATGACTCCCTTTGTAATTATCACATTAACAAACCCCTATAAACTCATGCCATAGTTAGGGACACACAAACTTATTCTGACAAAGAACTGTCCTTTGATCACCAAGTATCTAGTGCCGTGAACAAGTCTTTTGTCATAGCAGAACTTATATATAAAAGGTATTGGCATCCAGATCCACAGGTGTGATCACTGTACTTAGCAATCATTAGGCCACTCGTTAAGTATAATGTCCTTTTTGGTATGTAGTTGTCCAAGCACTTGTCACAACTATTTACTGTACTTAGCAATCATTAGGCCAATCGTTAAGTATAATGTCCTTTTTGGTATGTAGTTGTCCAAGCACTTGTCACAACTATTTACTGTACTTAGCAATCATTAGGCCAATCGTTAAGTATAATGTCCTTTTTGGTATGTAGTTGTCCAAGCACTTGTCACAACTGTTTTGACCACAGTGTGTTCTCAGTAAGAAAACCAGGGACCCAAACAATAAATGCAAAGCGAACTGCCTCACAGCCTCATCCCTCTTCGCAGTATCTTGCAGGCTACTATGAGGTGACCTGTGCCTCGCATATAGAACTTCAAAAGACACTGTCTTGTCAGACCAATTACATGTTTCCAAGTCCAATGGTATCAAATACCCATTCCTGGGAACTCGATCTCTTTTGCAAAATCAATAGAGCATGGTGGAGAAATAGGTATGTTATTACACAGAATTCCACTTCTATGAAACAGTCTCACACTTCACATACAGCAAAGTAGGTGTCTTACTCTATGTGTGGCCATAAAGTCCTCGCTGGTCCCTCATGAAGAAGGGAAACTTAAATGTCCCAACATATCATCATTCAGACCATCTCTGGGTTAGTTGCATGCAAATATATATGTACTAAAAACTACCATGGAAATGCAAGGCTAAGCTTCGTAAGATCCTTACAGATCAATAGGCTAGAAAGTACCTATGGGGCATCAGAAGGAATAAGGGGGGGGGGGTAAGGGCAGTGAAATGGTATACATAAAAAGATATCACTGAAGGATGTGGGAATGCTATAAAACGAAGAGAATGATAGAAAGTGAAACTTATAGTTAAATGTTATGACACAAAGGTTGCAGTCAGCCATATTAAAAGCCTCCGTACTTTCTAGTAAGCAAGGAGCCAATTAGACATAAAAGGGTAAAGCATGTTTAGCTGCAGGTTCACTTACTTGTTATTTTGTTGGGTGGTTGATATGGTTGAAAGGGCTAAAATGTTCAATGCTGAAACAGTCACATTTTGGACTGTTTTTGTGTATGTGTGTGTGTGTGTGTGTGTGTGTGTGTGTGAGAGAGAGAGAGAGAGTGTGTGTGTGTGTGTGTGTGTGTGTGTGTGTGTGTGTGTGTGTGTGTCTCATTTTGTGTTGTTTAGTGATACTGTTAGGGAAAGGGTTAGCGGAAGGGCAAATGCAGGTGCAGGGGTAGGGCTTCACACATGATTGCAATAGTACAGGAGGGCTTTTAGGGGTAGGTTAGGGTTAGCACATATGATTAAAAGTGGTGCAAGGAGGGCCAATCCCCCCCACCAACTCTTACTCATGTGTGCTGACTGTAGTCCTATCCCTGGCCCTTAACCTCAACACCATACATTAAGTTACTGAACACTCCATCCCTGACAATACAGCTAAATAAAGTCTGACTGGCTTTTTCTTTTTCATTTTTTACTTTAATTAATTGGAAAAGGAAAATATTTCCATTCAATTTTTTCTCGATGTAATGTGTTTTTCAATTCTAGGTATGTATATTCTTAAGAATAACTGTGATGGGATACACTGTGTACACAATTATTAGCATTACATTATATATATATATATATATATATATATATATATATATATATATATATATATATATATATATATATATATATGTGTGTGTGTGTGTGTGTGTGAATTATAATGTGATCACGGATCTTTTCACAAAACCTTCTATTCATTTTACCGACATAAAAGGAATAACAAACAACACAGTATGCCAAGTAAATAAGATTCTTAAAGTTGCAGTCTGCTTCAGTATAGAATTTATATTCTGTACCATTGTCAGGATGTTTAAACTTAGCCGTTGAATCTATCTAATCACAAAAGGCATATTTATTGCATTTATTTGTTGTATGTAAACTATTCAAATTTATACTTCACTGATTATGTTTGGGATAGCATAACATTCTTTTGAGGGATTTTTAATTTTATAATAAAATATAGAACAAGGTCCAACCACATTACTAACCATCATATCACTTTTTAAAATATTCCAATTCTTTGTAATGATATGCTTGAAGCAGGTGTATCAGTACCAAATGTAATGGGAACAGATATCTATGTTAGCTTAGCTCTACTTGCTTTCCTATCACTACTCAAAGACGATTAATATGGCTTCGCTTGTGTTTCACATACAGCTACTGCTATTTGTTAACCATACTGAATTGCCTATTACTTACATCCCCTATTTATAAATCCCTCATGTAAATTGTCAAGGTCAGTTTAAAAATCTTTCTCCCTAACATTCAACCTAGACATATATAATGACTGTCCTCTGACTATATTCCTAAAAACATAGGAGCATGCATACTAGAACAATGTAAAAACGAAGTGCTGCAGCATTCTCTTCTATGTAAGCGAGTAAAAATAAATAAATAAAAAAATCCCATCATCTGATCTACAAACTTTTATGTCCAAAAATTCAATATTTATATCTGAAACATTCATAGAAAATTTCAGAAATAATCTAACTGCTGTGAAAATAAAATAAAAACATGTATAAATGGTCAATAGTCATCATCTTCTTTCGGCTGTTCCCGTTAGGGGTCGCCACAGCGGATCACCTGTTTCCATTTCTTCCGGTCCTCTGCATCTGTCACACCAACCACCTGCATGTCCTCTCTCACTGCATCCATAAACCTTATCTTAGGCCTTCCTCTTTTCCTGTTACCTGGCAGCTTCATCCTTAGCATATTTTTCCCAATATACTCAGCATCCCTCCTCAGCACATGTCCAAACCAACGTAATCGTGCCTCTCTGGCTTTGTCTCCAAACCTTCCAACCTGGGCTAACCCTCTAATATACTTATTCATAATCCTGTCCACCCTCGTCACACCCAGTGCAAATCTTAACATCTTTAACTCTGCCACATCCAGCTCTAAACGGTACCTTTCCATAATAAAAAAAAAAAATGCCATCAACAAGACTACGATAGAAGCACAAGTCACTACAATAGTCAGATGAAAAAATCTTATCTATTTCCCATGGCTTCATGACCATATTTGGACTAGCTATTGACACAAGAAGTGCCCATAGCTACGCCAGAGGTCTGCAAATACTAACAGTCGTCAAACACAGATACATTATGCTCCAAAACTGTCTCTATCAAGAAACAATGTAATTCAATATAATGGTTATCATATCGACTATGTTCCTGTAAGAATGACTTCATTATGCCTACCCCTTCCCTATTTGGATTATGGTAAATAATGACATTAAGTTGAGAGTTACCATACATCACATGTTTGGGGGTATCCTACAAGTATTTTCATACAAATCATGACAAAATTGTTTTGTCTCACGTAAGGCATATTAATATTCATCAAGTACAAGTCGCAGAAATTTGTTCATGTAGATCGATAGTAGCTCAGTGAGCCAACCTGCACAGAGGAAGAATGCCTTTTATTGAAGGCTAAGGTAAGAGAGCTGGAGAATAATCTCTATGAGCTAAAATGTTTAAAGATACAGAGGGTGACTTTGAAGTGTGTATTGAACTGAAAGTTATATCTCATGGACTTCACATTCTTAAAATGCCAACGTAAGGGGAATCCTATCATGAGTTACTGGAAACGTGGCAGTAATTCTTCTGCTTGTAGTACTAGATTTAATTTACTATTAGAAATAGTCTATTATAAATCATGATCTGTTTTGATACTGTATGTTGATTTTAACACATCTATCTTTCTAAGGATTCCTGTCGATCTGTTAACTTTTCGGTTTTCTTCCAACAGTGACACTTCTTGTCTTAGTTACGTTACACTTTTCTTTAGTTGACATTTCCGTGGCACATTCTCTTCATTCCCTTTCCTTTCATTTTTATTCTGCGTTTTTACGGTAACACTTTATCTGTTATTAGTTTAGTTTTGCAATAATATATCCTATACATTTCTGTTATATCACGTGAATGCCCTGCTTACTTGTGTTCACATGTCTTCTAACATTTTGGGTTTTATTCACTTTCTGTAATCTGTTTCTTCCATCTTAATATGTCTATCCATCTCTGTTAAGTCAAGCACATCTTCTCTTAGATCATTTTCTTCTGAACTGAGAGTGTGTTATTTGCTATTTCCCCTAAGTCTTCTAAATAAGATTCCATAACAGCATCCTGTGGCATATCGTATTCACCTGTTGCTCCTCCAAATGTGGATTCATTGGGCCCATCATGCTGTATCTGGGTGGCCACTGCTTCCTGCCTCTTCCCGTTATGTACAACTTTAAATGGACTTTCGTACAGATCTCCTAAAGAAGGCTTCAGAGCCTCACCATATGGCAAATTGTCTTCAGACGTCTCCCCCTCTACCTGCTGCTCCTTAATCCTGGGACCCATTATGCCATTATCTTGTGAAGCTACCTGGGTTGGAATCTCCACACTAAACTCTTCACTTTGCAGATGGAAACTGAAGTGATGGACTATTTGTTTAACTTTTACCTCACTAATTTCTGTATTCCCCCCTTGTAATCTTATTTTTTATACACTGAAATTTTCAATGGCTGGGTGTCTTTGCTTGTGTATTTCTCTTCTAAAATCTTTGGAGCTGCGTTTTTTGTATTGATTACTTTGGCTTTCTACTTTGCATATATAAACACCACATCAGATCTCTTCTTCTTTCGCATGTCCATGTTACTTTTTTATAACTTTCAGAAACCTCGTTTTTTTTACATTTTCTCACTTTCTATGTTGCTTTTCTTCAGGCAGCCCAATGTTTGTTGTCTATATAATTTTTTGTTGCTGTGTCCTATTAAGGACACACATTTTTGCATGTAGTTTTTGACACTATTTCCTGCGCTATTATTTTTCTTTTCTCAAATTTCTCTCTTGCTCTGTACAGTCCACTTTAACATTAAAATGCCTTTTTCTTGGCCTGTCAGTTTTTGAGGATTACTTCCTCCTACCACAAGGGCCCCATGCTTGGCCTAACCCTGTCGTAGGAATGTCTCCATGTTCTGAGGATTCTACACTGGTGTTTTTTTGTGTTCTGATACCAGTGCACATACCAAGAATGAGCACTTTTTTTAATCCTGGAACCTGTGCATCAAGTCTTCTTTTCTTATTAATTGGCCTAGCTTTCTCCATGATCTATAAAATATAGTCTGTATATCAGCATCACCTTGGTAAGATTTTGTAAACAAACAGGGACCACAACGTGAATATACTCAGCAAGACTTGAGGATGTATTCCGTTCCAGCACTATACAGACAGCAAATCGTCTCTTCTTGCTTATTTCATCTCTCCACTGAGACCCCATTGAGGATGAATTCATGTTCCTCCTGTGTTGTCAAAGATTTGTTCATAGCTTTTGAAGTTCTTGCTTTTTTAATTTCACCAAATGCTTTGGTCATGTAATACTGTGATTGGAATGGACCTCATTCCCAAATCAGAGTACAGTTAGAAATCATGAAAATATTACTACTCCAGTCTTTGACGTTTGCCACAAGTGTTCTTCTCAGCACCCACAATGAGCCCAGCATAGTTTCCTTCTGCAGTTCATACAGGTTTCTGTGTACTAGTACCATATTGAAGTAAAATTGAAAATTCTTCTTTATTAGCCCCGTTGTTCCTACTACTAAACTGTGTGGTTATCTTTCTTTCACTTTGCTTTTGTTTCTGTTGACAAATTGTGGTATTTTATGATGTTACGTCTCTCAGTACACAGAACATTATAACTGTTGGGTGTAGAAATTTCAATGATTAACACTTCTTTTGTCGTTTTTTTCTTCAACTGTTGGTGTTGGGTGATGCCATGGGCTTTATGGTTCATGTTTACAGTACTTCTCAGCTACTTTTATACTGTAGTGTTAGTACAATCCCCAGTGCCAACCATCTTGCCACATTACTGCCTCAGCCACGAGTGCATCACATCCAGCACAGAGATGCACAATATTTTCCAGTTACGTTTTCTAGAGGCTACATTTATCTGTTGTTCCCACTTTTTCTAGAAATTTTCTAAACCAGCATTTATGTAGCCCTTTGTCTTGGGCAGCCATGATTAGACTTTCATCTTTTGATTTAAACTCCCCTCTCCTTAACAGTACCTGCATCAGATCTTGGTAAATGTGTGGTTGTTCTAAAAGTTTTTTATACTTGCCAATATATCTGTGGACTTTTCAACTTTCATTATATTCTGCTCCTATTTTTGTCTACTTCTGGTTTGATTTCCATTCGCACTCTTTTCCAAAATGCTTCTGCTAAACTAAGCAAAGATGTCACCTTAGACTTCTTTAAACGTGTTAAAACTTTCACTATGTTTCGATCTGATGAGAACACACCTTCAGAGTGATGGATACTCATACTTGGTATACACCTTCACAGTGAGGGATACACATTCTTGGTATACACCTTCAGAGTGATGGATACACATTCTTGGTATACACATTCAGAGTGATGGATACACATACTTGGTATACACCTTCACAGTAATGGATAAATATACTTGGTATACACCTTCAAAGTGACGGTTACACATTTTTAGTATACACCTTTAGATTGACAGATACACATTCTTGGTATACACCTTCAGAGTGATAGATACACATTCATGGTATACACCTTCAGAGTGACAGATACACACTCTCGGTGTACACCTTCAGAGTGACGGGTACACATTCTTGGTATAGACCTTCAGAATGACGGATATACATTCTTGGTATAGACCTTCAGAGTGACTGATGCACATTTTTGGTATACACCTTCGAGTGACAGATACACGTTCTTGGTATTCTCCTTCAGAGTGACAGATACTCATTCTTGGTATAGACCTTCAGAGTGACGGATACACATTCTTGGTATAGACCTTCAGAGTGACTGATACACATTTTTGGTATACACTTTCGAGTGACAGATACACGTTCTTGGTATTCTCCTTCAGAGTGACGGATACACATTTTTAGTATACACCTTTAGAGTGACAGATACACATTCTTGGTATACACCTTCAGAGTGATAGATACACATTCTCAGTATACAACTTCAGAGTGACGGATACACACTCTCGGTGTACAACTTCAGAGTGACGGATACACATTCTTGGTATAGACCTTCAGAGTGACGGATACACATTCTTGGTATAGACCTTCAGAGTGACGGATACACATTTTTGGTATACACTTTCGAGTGACAGATACACATTCTTGGTATTCTCCTTCAGAGTGATGGTTACACATTCTTGGTATACACCAATTTGTATCTTCTGCATGTATAACCTTTCCATTAATGTGAGAAGCTGTCAAATATTTTTTTTTGTCCTTCTTGTATTGAGCACTATTACGCTATAGACAAACTTTTTCATAACTTTTGTAGCTGCCCTCTTCTATTGTCCCATTCTCATACTGCCCCATTTTTTTTTGTTTACAGTCATACTATGGCCGCCATTACTTAGCTAAACTGGTTTGTGCGATTGTAGGTGCCGTTTAACAGTACCCTTACATTACGTTTCTTTATGAAATATCGGTGGTGCTATTCTTTTTTTTACTTACCTTTAGAAATACCAACAGAACCCCACACCTTCTCCACATGTGCAAGACAATTGGTGGTAGCACTGTGCTTAGTTGGTGGCCTGCTTTTCTCTTCTCCAAGTCTGTCCCCAAGCCATCCCATGTGGTTTTAAATGATCTCCTTCCAAAATTCACCCATTTTCACTCCCACTTAAATGTAAATCTTTTTCCACCTGCCAATCCATAAAATTATCTCAGCTACGATCTCTCTCTCTTAAATCACAAGTTTTTCTTGCTCCTCCTTCTAAGAAGCTTAAGCACCCATATTCATCCTTCCAAACAAATCTAGATACTGACCTAACCTGTCTTTAATACATACTTACCAGTTCAATTAACCATCTGATGGGTAAAATACTAACATGTGCTGCATTGTACTGAAAAGAATCTAATAATAACAGCCTACCTCATATGAATTCAATATCATACAAAATCCCAATACACAAATGTGTATAAGAACACACGTTCTCTTTCACAGTAGATGCAGACACTGTTATGGCTGATGATACGGAACTAAACCCAAGGCCTCATTGCTAACCTTTAACTTAACAAAAAAAATCTATTCATTCATTGTTTTATTCCATTAATTGATTGACAACAAACTGCAACATGGCTCCAGGAACACCGACCAAATTAACACTATTACTGTACACAGGAACAGTGTGCAACATGGCTCCAGGAACACCAACCAAATTAACACTATTACTGTATGCAGGAACAATGTGCAACATGGCTCCAGGAACAGCGACCAAATTAACACTATTACTATATGCAGGAAAAATGTGCAACTTGGCACCAGGAACAGCGACCAAATTAACACCATTACTGTACGCAGGAACAATGTGCAACATGGCTCCAGGAATACCGACCAAATTAACACTATTACTGTACACAGGAACAGTGTGCAACATGGCTCCAGGAACACCAACCAAATTAACACTATTACTGTATGCAGGAACAATGTGCAACATGGCTCCAGGAACAGCAACCAAATTAACACTATTACTATATGCAGGAAAAATGTGCAACTTGGCACCAGGAACAGCGACCAAATTAACAGCATTACTGTACGCAGGAACAATGTGCAACATGGCTCCAGGAACACCAACCAAATTAACACTATTACTGTATGCAGGAACAATGTGCAACATGGCTCCAGGAACAGCGACCAAATTAACACCATTACTGTAGACAGGAATAATGTGCAACATGGCTCCAGGAACACCAACCAAATTAATACCATTACTGTACACAGGCAGAATGTGCAACATGGCTCCAGGAACACCAACCAAATTAACACCATTACTGTAATCTGTGGTGGTGCAGCAGTAGCATTGTTGCCTCACAGCAAGAGGTTCTTCCATTTGATTCTCGGCTGGAGTTCGGGGAGTGCCTTCTGTGTGGAGTCTGCATGTCCTCCCCGCAGTTGGGTGGGTGTTCGAAAGACATGCGTAATGGGTGTGCCTTCGTTGAAGGTTGAACGTCGAGCTGGCACCTCATCGTACGTGAAAAATCTACTGCCAATCATTAGCGGACCGGAGTTCTGCTGTGGCAACCCCTAACCGGGAAAAGCCGAAAGACACAACACAACTGTACACAAGAACAATGTGCAACATGGCTCCATGAATACCAACCAAATTAACACCATTACTGTACACAGGAACAATGTGCAACATGGCTCCAGGAACGCCAACCAAATTAGCACCATTACTGTACACAGGAACAATGTGCAACATGGCTCCAGGAACGCCAACCAAATTATCACCATTACTGTACACAGGAACAATGTGCAGCATGGCTCCAGGAACACCAACCAAATTAACACCATTACTGTAGACAGGAACAATGTGAAACATGGCTCCAGGAACACCAACTAAATGAACACCATTACTGTAGACAGGAACACCAACCAAATTAATACCATTACTGTAGACAGGCACAATGTGCAACATGGCTCCAGGAACACCACTCAGATTAACACCATTACTGTATGCAGGAACAATGTGCAACAAGGCTCCAGGAATACCAACCAAATTAGCACCATTACTGTACACAGGAACAATGTGCAGCATGGCTCCAGGAACACCAACCAAATTAACACCATTACTGTAGACAGGAACAATGTGAAACATGGCTCCAGGAACACCAACTAAATGAACACCATTACTGTAGACAGGAACACCAACCAAATTAATACCATTACTGGAGACAGGCACAATGTGCAACATGGCTCCAGGAACACCACCCAAATTAACACCATTACTGTATGCAGGAACAATGTGCAACATGGCTCCAGGAATACCAACCAAATTAACACCATTACTGTACACAGGAACAATGTGCAACATGACTCCAGGAACACCAACCAAATTAGCACCATTACTTTACACAGGAACAATGTGCAACATGGCTCCAAGAACACCAACCAAATTAACACCATTACTGTACACAGGAGCAATGTGCAACATAGCTCCAGGAACACCAACCAGATTAACACTATTACTGTACACTGGAACAATGACATTGTGATCTGTAGTGAGAGTAGGGAACAGGTGGAGGAGACCCAGGAGAGATGGAGATATGCTCTAGAGAGAAGAGGAATGAAGGTCAGCAGGACTAAGACAGAATATATGTGTGTGAATGAGAGGGAGGATAGAGGAATGGTGAGGTTGCAAGGAGTAGAGGTGGTGAATGTGGATGAGTTTAAATACTTGGGGTCAATAGTTCAGAGTAACGGTGAGTGTGGAAGAGAGGTGAAGAAGAGAGTACAGGCAGGATGGAGTGGGTGGAGAAGAGTGTCAGGAGTGATTTGTGACAGACGAGTACCTGTAAGAGTGAAAGGGAAGGTCTACAAGAGGGTAGTGAGACCAGCTATGTTATATGGGTTGGAGACAGTGGCATTAACAAAAAAGCAGGAGTTTGAGCTGGATGTGGCAGAGTTAAAGATGTTAAGATTTGCACTGGGTGTGACGAGGGTGGACAGGATTAGAAATAAGTATATTGGAGGGTCAGCCCAGGTTAGAAGGTTTGGAGACAAAGCCAGGGAGGCAAGATTATGTTGGTTTGGATATGTACTAAGGAGGGATGCTGAGGATATTGGGAAAAAGATGCTAAGGATGAAGCTACCAGGTAACAGGAAAAGAGGAAGGCCTAAGATAAGGTTTATGGATGTGGTGAGAGAGGACATGCAGGTGGTTGGTGTGACAGAGCAAGATGCAGAGGACAGGAAGAAATGGACAGGTGCTCCACTGTGGCGACCCCTAACGGGAACAGCCGAAAGAAGATGATGACTGTACGCAGGAACAATCTGCAACATGGCTCCAGGAACAACAACCAAATTAACACTATTACTGTGCACAGGAGCAATGTACAACATGACTCTAGGAACACCAACCCACCAAATTAACAGTATTACTGTACACAGGAACAATCACCAACTTTTCAGCTAAATTTATCAGCAAAAGCAACATGCTTAATAACAAACATTCCAACTAGATAGCAATATCAATAAAGCTTGGAAACCAAACATATGTCGCACTATTATACATTCCCACCAAGGTCATTATCCATACTACAAGATGCACTCTACAAAGCTGCATAGCTATTCAAACAACATAAATGTATAATACTAGTTTATACACACTCTGACTGAAGCACCTAATTAAGATGAAAGCAAAGCATACTAGTTTATACATTTAACCTCACAAATGTTACACAAGAGGGTATTAAGCCCAATTATAACTCCAACAAAAGTACAATTTTTGACATACTGTTAACCAGTATTCTAGAGCACATTCATGCACTCTCAATCCTCCCGACTCCTTAGATGATTACTATCCTACTTACTCTGCCTGGTTACTAAGTTTCTGTAACTTCACCCCACTTAACCCCCACTAGGAAACATCACAAAATCTTCTGAAGATATCCTACTTTCAAAATAAAATCTCTGCTTCACCATTGCTAACTCAGTGCTTAATACATTCTATAAGGTAAGATCTCACCTGGTTAACAGATGACTTAGTATAATAAAGGGAACAAAAGGACTTAGCATGCAAAGCTTGAAAAAAGACCCAATCAGTACCACTCAAGATCCACTCTTTGCCATCTAAGACCCACTCAGGACCACCCAACAAAACAACTACTGTACATTAAGAGGAATACCGAGGCTTAATACCAATAAAACTAAAGATCCACACTGCAGAAACCTGCAGTCAGTAGAACTATGACAACCAAAGCTATTTTGGAAAACTACTTCATCCAAAGCTTTTCTAAAGACAGAAAATACAATGAAATAAAAATATGCTAAATGCCATTAGAGAATATATTACAAACTACCTATTCCCCACTGCTACTTTTACCAGTACTATCCATTCTGTCTCCAACACCTCAGTTCATCATCTACTTTCCTAGCATACATTTTACTTTAAGCAAATGACCAAAAAGGAGATCCAAACCCTACTCTGCACAAAAAAAGACATATCAATCCAATTTTCTGTACAATTCATTCTCTTATAACAACAAGCAACAAAATACTGTGCAAACCAATGCCGTGTTTTCCCTCACCTCCAAATATCTTCCAGAATTGTTTCAGGTATTCTGCAATCCACTGACTTCCTGAAACCTCCAGACTAATTACTGCCAGTGATTACTGACCAACTGCGAAAACAGATCCACTGGCAAAAATTCTTGAAAAACTAGTGCATAAAAAACATTGGCTACATAAACAAACATGATGTGCTAAAAGGCAATAGAGTCTTGGGCTCGGCTGTAGCAGTCTTACTGACTTCAAGTTCCTAACTAATGAAATATTCTCTAACATCAAAAGAGGTATTTTCATAGGTGTCATGTTTGTAGGTCTTAAAAGAGCCTCTGAAACAGGGAACGACCAACTACTGCTCCAGAAACTGTGGCCTCTGTATGTGTTCATATGTAGCTCTCTGTTCTCTCTCTCAAAGAACTTTCAGTTTCTTCTCCATGGATTTATACTCCTAGTACAAGAACTAATATCAGTGTTCCTCAGGGATCAGTGCTTAGCCCATTACTATTTTCATGGTTTTCATAAGCCTAAAAGAAAAATGACTGGAAGTCTAAAATCATTTGTTTATTCTACTTTATCTGTTTTTATGCTACACTAACAGACAAACATTTATTTTTTCATGATTTCTCAATACACAACCAAATGTACATAATCCCCAGACTCTGAAATAAACTGCCCATGCATGTCAAGCAGAGCACCTCTTTGGCCCTCTTCAAAAGGAACCTTGATGATTGGATGGAAGAAAGGAAATTCACCCCAGGGATCACTTCAGTCGCCCTGCTAGACAGGGGTCCAGGGAAGTAAATAGTGTGGGAAGAAATAGCCAGAGAATTGTTATGGCTAGGCTTGTACAGGCCCTAAGGCTGATAGCCTAGTACCAACCTATGAACCTATAATCCTCTGTAGTAAATATATATTTATATAAACTCACTGTCATGTTTACTAGTATGTCTTCATGCTATCTGAAAAATATTTCCTAAACTGTATACACAGTTTCACTACCGCCATTAACTGTTACCTAATGCAATCTATCTCTGAATGTAAAGATCACAACTGCTTGTTTTCTTTATTTTATTTTGCTTTATCTCCTGTTGCCAAATGGCCCAGATCACAACTGAAAAGGATCTTTGGACCAGTGTATCTACCAGGTCAACAAATAATAAGTATACACACAGTTAAAATAAAGGTCTGAGACTGAATATGTCAGTACTTCTACAGAATTCCTTAAGTACCATGGTGTGGGAAACATTCAGCTCTGTTTTATCCAGAGTCATGGCCTTCAGACCCATCTTACTCAGCTTTGCTTTCCTCACACTCTCCCATCTATAGAAGGAGGCAGAATAGCAAGTCACATAACATTATAGTTCTCTGTGTGTTCAGCATTTCCCATCCCCAGTTTCACTCCCCTGTGGTTTACACTGAGCATCTCTGACTGTGTGATAGCTCTCTACCTCTTAGCACAAAACATCTGGACAAAGCCAAAAATAATGGAGGGACAAAACCCCAAAATAGGGACAAATTTTACATATTGCTCTTATAAACTTAGAAAATTGCTAGAATAAAAAATGTCTTGCGTTACCATGCATTTTCTGAAGCGTATGAACTCTGAAACTCAAAGTGGCAAAAATCTGGACATCCTGCGAAAATTTGGGCAGTTGAGAGGCATGGACTGAACCATTGAGGTATAGGAAATGGTTCTGGCCTTCTGACCTGAACATTAAAGCAGCAATGTAAGGTCTAAACTGAGACATGTTACCATGGCAATTGACTCAGTGCTCTGATTCTGGAATCTGCTATTTTAAGCACTTGACAGAACTTTACCTTATGTATATGGATGACGGTCAAAGTGGTGCAGCGGTTAGGGTTGCCGCCTCACAGCAAGAGGTTGTCCAGTTTGATTCTCGGCTGGGGTGCCTTTTGTGCCGAGTCTGCATGCCCTCCTTGTGATCACGTGGATCTCCTCTGAGTGCTCCAGTTTCCTCCCACATTCCAAAGACATGCACTAGGTGGACTGGACACTCTAAATTCGCCATAGGTACAAGTCTGTGTGCGAGTGAGTGGTACGGATGAACTGCAGGGCTAGCCACCCGGCAGTGTAAAACCTTGGCTCGAGATGATCACCACCGTTGAAGTAACACCCCTACCCCATGTGGAAAAATGGGTAAAAGAGGTTGAGGATGGATGGATAGAGTAAAAAAATTGCGATGTGCTGAATAACAGCACTCAAACTGGCCACATCTCTGCAAAGGTTAACATTGCCTTCACAACAAGCTTCAATCTCCCATTCAATTCTTGACTGAAGTGCCTTCTGTTTGACGTCTGCTCATATTCCCTATGTCCAGATGGGTTTTTGCCAAGTGCGCCAGTCTCCATTCATACTCCCAAAACATGTCATGGCTGAAATGGAGTTTCTCAGTGTAAAAAACATGGTATGGTTAAACACCCAGAAATCTTCTACCATCTTACTAGATACACCGCAAACGTTAGACAGATCTTCTTCTTTAATATTATATGACCCATGTCAAATTAAACTTACTGTGGTATATAATCAAAACGATCTTAGAATCACTACAGACCAAAGCCTGAGCTTCATACCACACATGGAAAATAAATTCCCTTTCTGTACTAAACCAATTGAAAGTATCATAGAAAATGTCTCACTGGATGTCACCAGAAGCTAGATGAGTGATATCTATCAATGTTTTTCTCTGACTGCTACAGTATGGCCTTCCAATAATTTCCTTCCTTTCCGCATAGAACTTAACTTTGTTTAAAAAGATAGGAAATTATGAGTGAAGATGTATTCACATGAGTGCAACTATACAGAACAGCACTAGGTTCATAGAAGATAGCTAGGCTAACAGCCCTACAGTGTTTACAAGCCTAGCCGTGCCTCTTTGGTCTAGTGGTAGGCCTTTTGCCTTTGAGTAGTAGGTATGTGGGTTTGAAACTGTTCGTCCCAAACTTTTGACCCTCTTCAAGAGAAAGCTTGATGAGTGGATGGGAGATCGTAGGTTTACCCCTGGGATCTCTTCTGTGTCCCTGCTAGACAGAGGCACAGTAAACTAACCTTAAAAGGGCTATCTTCTGTGACCTACTATACAGAGGCACAGTCAACTAATCTAAAAGGGTGGCGAAAGCCAAACACACTCTGGCTAGGCTTATAAATGCCCTAGGGCAGATAGCCTAGTATCAACCTATGAACCTATGAGCCATATTTATCCTCAGTTGCCCCAATTGTTAGTGGTTAAGTGACTGAAGCTCGCAGAGTTAAGGGTCTATGATAGTAAATGACAACTTCCTCTGTCCAGAGGGGGAAAAAAGTTAACTGACCTTTAAAAAGAAACATCAGCCTTATTATTAGGTAAACTAACTTTTAAGCTAAGCTACTGCCCTCCTCTGAAAGATAAACTCCAGATAAGAATCCATATGCACTCAAGACACCACTCAGTTAGAACACTACAGAGGCCACATTTTACCATCGATCCCTACTGCAGAAAAAGCAATTAACAAAATTGTCCATTTTGACTGGAATTCTTTCCCTGAGAAAAACTAGGACAGCTGATACTCTTCAACAATTCACCAAATTAGTAAAAAAAGAAAAACAAAATACCCCTAGTTAAAGCAAATCAATATGATTGCTTTAATAAGCCTGGATAAGTAACAGCCGCATATTTCTCCTTCACTAAGCTGTTCTCGGTGACTATGGAATACATCTCAATGTACTCGCTGATTAACCTGCGTGTAGATTTCACTGCTGTACATTGTACAAACACAATTACGTTATTAATTTTACCATTGTTACACTAGAACATTCACATACATTGCATATCATTTGTTTTGATTTATATTGTTGATACTATTTCTGTACTTTGGTGAAAATAACCAAGTGTGTTCATCCTATGAGAGGGATGGCACCTATTTAGGGTTACTTCCTCTGCCTTTGCACCAAGTTAGCACCAGGGTAGGTCATGGCTACCACGTGACCCCGGGCTGGATTAAACAGCTAATCAGATAAGGAAAGAAAGAATAACTACACTCATTATGCTCGAGTACTTAGAACACACAACAAATTGTAAATACCTGCACATTCCCTACCTTGCTTGACAGATTCTTCCAGAAGCAGAGATACCTGGGAAGCAGGCTTCATTCTGACAGCTATAAAGTTCTGCTTCACATCCTCCTTTATTGTTTACTTTTCTTTGGACTTCATTTGTTATTTGTACAGAGCATATCAGTAATATACAGAATAACAACAGTACACATCCGACAGCTAAGTACATTACCAACCTCTTCTTAAGCCCAGGTAATCCAAGTCACCTCTGAAGCTTTAATCCTAAAGTTGCTTAAGCCTACCTGTCAACAATAAAAAGTGGTGCTCTATTACCTAGGCTGTGAGTCTATGACGTCATAAAGAAACCCTCCATTCCCAACATTTTTATAACCTCTGCCCTTAGCTATATAGTCCGTACCATACTCTTTGCAAAACAGAAAGCTAAAAATTAAAAGCAATATAGAAATATGATTTACAAATAAAAGCTAACTAAAAAAAAAGGCTCAACTTCACAGGTGTAAACAAGCCTGATGGTGTGACTGACACACACACATAGACACAGGCACACGCAGACACACACACACACACACACACACACACACACACACACACACACACACACACACACGCACACACACAGACACACACACACACACACAGACACACACACAGACAGACACACACACACAGACAGACACACACACACACAGACACACACACACACACACACACACACACACACACACACACACACACACACACACACACACACACACACACACACACACACACACAACATTACATTCTCTGGATCACTGTGTATGAAGAGGGTGCAAATGACCTGGTCTGGTATGCACTATATAGACATCACTCCTTGTATTTGGCCAGAGAGAGTCCAAACATTTTGGAATGTTGTCAATAGCAAGATTTTATTTCCCTCATACATTTTATAGCATTAAAAATATACTCATAAACAAACTAGATAAAACTAAATAACTTCAAGGGCTGAATACTAAATATTACAGAATAATAAACATCTACTATAAGGGATACAGTACACTTCAGTTTGGGTTTTATTTTTGATGCCTCTCTGCAGTGATAATTTAATAGCTAGGGTCAAACGAAAAAATTTCTCCAAAGCTGATTACATCCTCCTGAAGGATGGTATAAACAGCTTCACAGCCCCCTCCCCCACTGTAGGAAGTGGCACTGATGTCCAAATCTACACCAAAGTACTATACGAGCATTTATATAGATGCATGGAATCAGGAATGCCTGACAGGACAAAATCATCCTCTGCAAGGAAGAGTAAACCTGTCTGGTGGACATCTGCAATAAATAAACTCTATAACAAAATGAAAAAAATTGCTGTCCAGGACCAAGAAGGAGCAGGTGCCCAATTGGAAGCAATCTCTTTTTAGCCTGAACAAGCAAATAAAAGCACTAGTGAATCCTCTAAAGCCAACTTCGAGTCCAAATTGACCATATCTACTAGAGACAATCATAAGGCCTTCTTCACAAATGTCCGCAATCTCAAAGGAAGCAACCAGATCTGTTCAGAACTGGTGGTCAAGGACACCACACACACAAATGCTGTAGCTATAGCCAACCTACTGGCTGACAGATTCAGTGAAAACTTCACCCCTCTGTCCCCTCATCAGTAAATCAGGACATCCCCAGTACCTGCCCCCCTCCCCTTATCTCTATGGAACAGGTCATCACTGACCTCTCAAAGGCAAAAAATACAGCCTCCATGGGACTCGATAACATCCCAGGCTGCATCCTACATGAACTCAGGCATGAACTTGCAGCACCATTAGGCACCCTATTTAACCAAAGCCTGAGTACTGGCTTTCCCAACCAAGTGGAGGACAGCTACTGTTATCCTTTTACACAAAGAGCGTCCAATGATCCGGAAAATTACAGACCCATCAGCCTAATTAGCCTGAACTGCAAGGCCATGGAACAGATTATCATGGACCTCATTAACAGAGGACATTGGCAACCTCCAAACACTCGACCCCACACAGTTTGGCTTGGTGAAGGGGAGGTCATGTCTGTTCAATCTGGTCGACTTCTTTGAGACAGAAACCAAAGCCATGGATGAGGGGAAAACAGTGCACACCACCTACCCTGCCCCGGCCAAAGTCTTCGAGACTATTTCCCATTCGGGCATAATAGATAAACTCTCTCAACTAGGCATCAATCCATACGTTACCAGATGGGTAGCAAACTGGCTCACTGATAGAAGCCACCTAATCAAAAACGGGGAAGCCACCTCAAGCAGTAGACCTGTAATGAGTGGTTTACCCAAGCGATTGGCCTCAGGGCCTCAGTTATCTGGGATATACTTCTCTAAGGTGCAGGCCAAAACCAGTGGACTATGGCTGACCAAGTATGCAGATGACTACAAGCCGGGTACGGTCATCAATTCCCCAAGTGATGTGGACGCCCTCCAAGAGGGTCTCACCCAAACAAATGACTGGTTTCAAAAACATGGCCTCAAGCTGAATGCCAGATAATGCATCATGATCCCTTTGGGGAGAGTGATGTCCCCATATATTATCACATTAATAGCAATGTCCTAAGCACGCAATCAGTAGTGAGGGATTTGGGCAACCATGTTGATAGCAACCTGACTTTTGACCACCACGTTGCTTCCACTGTATGGAAAAGCTTTCTACATGGCCCACCTCATAAGTAAGGGTATCTCATCCAGGGACAAGGAGGTCATAACATCCCTGTATTCTTCCCTTATAAGGCCCATTATTGAGTACAACACCCCCTTCAGCATGTACCTCGCAAAGCACATGCAGCAGCTGGAGAAACAGCAGAGATTCCTCACCAGAAGAATCCAGGTTCTCAAACATCTACCCTACAAATATCGGCTAAAAGCCTGTCCCTCTACTCAGTTTCATACAGACTCCTCAGAGGTGACCTCTGTCTGGTAAAAAAAGCAATCTCAGACCCCACCTTGATGGGACTGCTGCATATTAGTCGAGCTCCACTTGAGAAACCTGCACACTCAACCTCAACATGGTCTGTGACATCAATAGGACTTGTTGACGGGACAGATTTGTGTCCCAGAGACTCTCCCCATCTGTGGAATAGACCCCCTCTCTACGTCAAGCAGAGTACCTCATTATACTTTTCAAGGGCAACCTGGATAACTGAATAGGAAACAGAAAATACACCCCTGTGATTCCACCCGAGTCCCTGCTGGACAGGGGCTTTGGTTGCTGACTTGTCTAAACATGGGCTAAACTCCTGGCTAGGCTTATAAGGGCATCAGAGCCAATAGCCTAGCGACTTCCTATGATCCGATAATTATTCAGAAAAATGAGTTTCCATTGAAGCTGTAAGTGCACTACAAATCCATTGCCACAGAATCTCTCAGTGTACTATGCAGCCATTTCTTCCACCTTTAAGATCCTGGTTCTGTCCCCACCAATACAAACTGCTGAGCACAGAAACACAATAACATACTGCCCTTTACATTTCAGGATCACAAGCATAACAATTACTTATTTAACAAACAGGAATAATTATCTATGATTCTAAAGAATGAAATTACAACTTCAAGAAATGAAATCTGGTAATTATGCCTGTGATTTTTATGTGCAATTTCTGGTCATTGTCACAATTTCATTATTTTTAGGGCAGCTATACATACAAAATTAAAACAGCCTCTGCCTACACAACATTTAATAAAGCTAACTAACAGCATTATAATTAGCAAATATGACAAGAAGCACAGACTGCAATCACTGAGTACTCTGGCATGAAATACTACATTATTTAAAAACCTTTTCAAAGAAAAATGGAAAATTAGCTTTCCTGAACGTGAGACCTATGTAGAACATAAATCCTTATTACAGCTTCATGCTCACCTGTTCTGTGTCTCATGCCAACCCAGAGGCACAAACACAAGGCCTGCTGCCTCAGATCTGAACAACAAAGGTTAGCTGTTACAGAAAGCAGGTTTTCTCTTCAGCTCAGATCTTACCTCCAGCTTCATGATGAATCACTGATGAATCACACAGTTTAGGATATCAAACAACTGCTGATTGTAAGTTATCACATGAGTAGTAAACAATCACAAAAAAGAATCACAGATCTTCTGTATTTTTCTGTACAAAAACCAAAGCTGTCAACTTCTTGTAAGTGAATACTCACTTCCTGTCTGTCTGTGAAATGTGTCCCTACACTGTTTGCATCTGATTACTATTCATTAACTAGTGCTGCGGAGACGTGACAGAAAGGAGGAGTTGTATTAATATTTAATGAGATAGGCTGGCACATCCAACTTCTCACACTGCCGGGACAGCTGTATTACAGGAATTTGTGCTGCAAGTAAATCAGAGTAAAGCACATTCTGTACATTTCCATGTTCCTTCTTTCTGCGGCTATGTGTGTGTTATTTGTACTGATTGTAACACATGATTCTGTGTTTCACCCTCAACACCTTAGTCTGCAGCAAGAGGCTGCAACATTCAGAAGCACAAGAAGGTTCTGTCTTTCTTAGTTCAGCATCACATAAGGAAAGAAAGGAATAAACCTGAGCCTTGTTTTTACAATGCATCAACAGCCACTTTTCAGGTGCTCATACGTGCAGTTTGATGAGCTACAACAATGTTATAAAGTAGATCCAGAATATATGAGGCATCCTGGTCAGATTACAAACTGCAAGGTAAACAACGAATGAATGAATGAATAAATATTAAAGCCCCACAGTTTGTTTAAACACTGCTGATCACAGGCATGCATATTTTGGTGACATATAATAACTCCTTAGTTGACCTAGTCTGCTCATTTCCTGAAAACCAACATACTTTATTTTCTTCCATTCATCAATCTTTTGTTTATCAATTATCCTCCATCCTTTCTGTAAAAAAATGCTTCCTCATATATCCCTTGATCCTTCCAACATATATCTTCAAATCACGACCTCTGTTTCACATATATCAATTTAAAAAAAGTATGTACCTTGCACATTCACTTGTAGTACTTAAATGGTTCTATCATATTTTCTCTCTGTTTTTCCTTTACAAGCAGACCCCTAACTAGGGAGCAGCTGCCTCAGACACAAACTGCTAGGGGGCATAATTGGTAAGAGCCAATAGTGAGGAAGTGCAGAACCTGAATTCATTTATGAAGTAGGACAACATTATTGTGGCTTTATAAATGAATGCTGATACTGCATTTGTGGCTGTAGCTGAAGCAGTGAGGTGCTCTGTATATGGTAATTTAAGAGTAGCAAACTGCTTGTTACTTTTGTAGCAAGCAACTTGCTACAATTTCAGACCAAAAAAGCTTTTCTTTTTTTGATTTCAACTCTGATAACACTTTTTTATTCTGCTGAACTTAGAATTGAAGGGACCAGCAGTTGTTCAGGCAACTGCACAGAGCCATATTTCTACTACAAGAGTATACAAGTTCAACCCTCACAGTCTTTCTTCATGCCATTTTACAAGTTCAGCCCTCACAGTCTTTCTTCATGACATTTTACACGTTAAACCCTCACAGTCTTTCTTCATGACATTTTACACGGTAAACCCTCGCAGTCTTCCTTCATGACATTTTACACATTAAACCCTCACAGTCTTCCTTCATGACATTTTACATGTTAAACTCTCACAGTCTTTCTACACAACATTTCTGCTGAAGACTGTACCCTGTTTTTCCTTCTCTCTTCTATGCCACATCTACCCTGTGTAAGTACAAGTGAAAGTGAGGGCTCCATAGTAGCACACAATGTTACAAGTCAGGGTCTTACCTGCTCTTTATACATTGGGATAATAATTTCATGTTACCTGCTATGGATTCCTCTTCCTATGCGTGTCAATGCTCTGTATGCCTTGTTTACTAGTTTGTCAGCTTGCTTACGTTTACCTCATCTCATGTGAATCTTCAAAATCCATTTCTAACACTTTTCACTACTGTTTCATCCAAGCTGTAGACTGTTTTAAAAGTTATGGCCCCCCCTGTGCAGTTATTCATTTATCTATTTATTTTTATATCAAAAGTAAATTGTTAACTTCTTCCTCTTCTTTTGGCTTTCAGCTGGTTAGAGGTTGCAAATTATCTAGATACCATGAGGTAAGGGCAAAAAAAACAAGTGCTGAGAAATATAGGCTTTTACATATTTTTTATTTTAAACTTGTGAAAAAAAAATCAATTCTAAATTAAAAAAAAAACACATTCTTGGGTTTACTTTTGGAAAATTACTTAGTTAGTTGGCTAACTATATTAATAAAAATATAGCCTCCCTTTAAAATGAATGGGAAGCATGGCACCTCACTTCTTCCTCCACATAGTAACAGGAAATCCAAGTTTTGTTACTATGCAAAGTAAGCACCTGACATCAGTTGCTTTATACAACTAGTCTCTAATTCTGTATTTGACTGGAGACTTTAATAGGAGCAGATGATTTGATCTTCAGGGACAATTTTGCTCATGCAGGTAATTTTAATTTGACAAATACTGGCAAGGCATTAGATATATCTTTAAGCAGAAGTAATAGTACCCACTACCCAGTGCAATAAGTAATCTGTTTTATTTATTTATTTATTTTTTTATTGTTGTAACTGATACTGTGAAGGAGAGTTGAAATACATTACAGTGCATTATTACTTTCACTTCATTTAAGATCAGACAGCAGGGACATGCACAGAAGGTAACTATCTTTTGTGGGGGTAGTCTGCATGTGAAAGCAAAGGACAGTTACTTATTAACTGTTAAATGATCGTTGACGTATGTTGGAGCGTGGTTCATGTATATGTATCTGACAGAAAGTAAATGGCCCCCACTTATATGTGTTTGACAGCAACAAGTTGAAATACATTGTTTTGGTGCTCTCTCTTTTAGTAACCATCTTTTGTGGTGGCGAGGCACGGTGTATATGAAAGCTCAGGGCATTTACATTATCACTGTTGAACGGTCAGTGATGCAGCTCTTTGCGGGCAGTGCATGAGGGAGCAATATTTTGAAATACATTGCTATGGCCATTATGTCTTTCAGCTTTTCACAACCATAAAACAGAAGGGTACACAGAAACTTTTGGGGCATGGTAGGTGTGAAAGCAAAGGACAAGTGCATGGTTACTGTTAATTCATTGAAAGCAAAACATTAAGATGCATTAATAGTTCTTTCATTTTCATCAAAAACAAGTATTACAATTGTACACAGAATATGTGTAGCTTTGTATGTGTGTGATGTTGGTGACAGGCTGTCTTTCCTACAAAAGTGCACAGATGGTAATTCCAATAACTGTTTAGCTATCAAGACAAATTTGAAATACTGTCCCTATTCTCTGTTTCTTAAAGGCTCCTACAAGGAGACCTATGTCCTGCATCTTGTGCCATCAAATACCTTGGGTGATATTCATAATCTTGCTGTTCGTAAGTTCATACTGGTAATCTGTGACTCTGTCCTTATTCAAATAAGGTCATTCAGGCTGACTACAGAAATACAGAGGCATTTTGGTAAACACACCTCCATAAGGTAAAACATGTAACATGTTTAAGGCATACTGTTAGGGTGAGAGATATTATGAGGATAAGTGATATTACACATTTGCATATTCCTATGATTCATAGAGCTAAATATAAAATGACCTCATTTGTATACAGAAATTTGTATAAAGACCCTGAACTTATGTCAGTAAGCACCAATTTACCAGGGGAATATGCGAGTTAGGCAGCAAATTAATTAGCTAAATGGGAAAGAAAAAAATGAATATTTACTACTATACTTTTTAAAAGAAGGTATGAAAACGTCAAGGAATATTTATTTTATTCTATTTTAGTGTTTGTGAATACATGGTCAAACTACTGAATGGATTGCTGGGGGAAATACTTTATGTTTACGTCGTTTGAGTGCTTGGCATAAATGGACAAACTACTGAAGGGATTGATGGGATAAATAATTCATTTTTGTGTCAGTGAAGTGTTTGGGCACACATGGTCAAACTACTAAAGTTATCGCTGGCGAAACTAATTTATTTGGGTGTCATTTTAGTGCTTGTGCATACATGGTCAGAGTACTGAAATGATTTCTGGGGGGCACCGGTGTTATTAATGCTTGTACATATATGGGCAAACTACTGATGAGATCATTGGGAAAAATAAATCATTTTGGTGTCATTTTAGTTGTTGTGCATATTTGGAAAAACTACTAACAGGATCACTGTGGGCAAGTTCATGAACTGCAAAGCAGACATCTGAGACTCAGCAAAGCTTTTAACAACAAATGTACGTATGGCATGGATATTAGACTATGAATCACATGAACACTTCATTAGCATATACATCATCATCATCATCTTCTTTCGGCTGTTCCTGTTAGGGGTCGCCACAGCGGATCACCTGTTTCCATTTCTTCCTGTCCTCTGAATCTTGCTCTGTCACACCAACCACCTGCATGTCCTCTCTCACCACATCCATAAACCTTATCTTAGGCCTTCCTCTTTTCCTGTTACCTGGTAGCATCATCCATAGCATCTTTTTCCCAATATACTCAGCATCCCTCCTCAGCACATGTCCAAACCAACGTAATCTTGCCTCTCTGGCTTTGTCTCTAAACCTTCCAACCTGGGCTGCCCCTCTAATATATATATTCCTAATCCTGTCCACCCTCATCACACCCAGTGCAAATCTTAACATCTTTAACTCTGCCACATCCAGCTCACACTCCTGCCTTTTTGTCAGTGCCACTGTCTCCAACCCATATAACATAGCTGGACACTCTTCTCCACCCACTCCATCCTGCCTGTACTCTCTTCTTCACCTCTCTTCCACACTCACCAGTACTCTGAACTATTTGACCCCAAGTATTTAAACTCATCCACTTTCACCACCTCTACTCCTTGCATCCTCACCATTCTTCTATCCTCCCTCTCATTCACACACATATATATTCTGTCTTAGTCCTGCTGACCTTCATTCCTCTTCTCTCTAGAGCATATCTCCATCTCTCCAGGGTCTCCTCCACCTGTTCCCTACTCTCACTACAGATCACAATGTCATCTGCAAACATCATAGTCCACGGGGACTCCTGTCTGATCTCATCTGTCAACCTGTCCATCACTATTGCAAATAAGAAAGAGCTCAGAGCTGATCCTTGATGTAACCCCACCTCCACCTTAAATGCATCCGTCACTCCCACCGCAGACCTCACCGCTGTCACACTACCCTCGCACATATCCTGCACCACCCTTACATACTTCTCTGACACTCCTGACTTCCTCATACAATACCACAACTCCTCTCTAGGCACCCTGTCATATGCTTTCTCCAAGTCTACAAAAACACACTTCATTAGCATATACCACTTTACAAAATGTCTTATTTATATTTCATTATAGTTAAGGCATTGTGCATCAGTGTAAATAGCCTCCATGAATTGCACCTTAACTCATTCATTTGCAAATATCTCGGTTACCCCTGCTGCATTGGCACAAATAACTGTAAATACTGTCCCCTATCCTAATGGATCGCTTGTATTTCCATAAGATA
The DNA here is from genome assembly GCF_019279795.1 of Protopterus annectens. Taxonomy (NCBI): domain Eukaryota; kingdom Metazoa; phylum Chordata; order Ceratodontiformes; family Protopteridae; genus Protopterus; species Protopterus annectens. The sequence continues at coordinate 1,866,166,432 of NC_056732.1, forward strand.
AACAACTCCAGAAGCACAAACAAGAAAGTTAAACTACCACCACTAACATATAAATAAAACATACTGGAGGAAAAGATTTATTCCCCAATTGTTACCCATCTCTGGAGCAAACTGCCTTTACATGCTAACATTGGGTAAGACAGTGATTCAGGTTGTAGCCTGCTATAGATCCCCAACCATGTCCCAAGACTCACACTCCATGTTCCTAAGCACCCTGTAGAATATTAGGGTCCAACCTAACACTTTCTTACTAGGCAACTTCAACTACACCTCCATTAACTGGGAAAACTACTCATGTAGCAATGAATTTACCCAATGTTTCCTGGAGTTCATTAATTCCAATGTCCTGGACCATCTCGTTCTTACCCCCACTAGAGGTAGCAACATCCTTGACCTGGTCATTACTAACATGGGCAACTTTTGCTCTACACCAATAGTCAGCTTCTTCCTGGTTAGATCCAACCACAAACTAATCACCTTGGGAATCCCCCCCCCACAAAGGTAACCACCATGAAAAACGTCTCCAAAGCTAAGTTTGGGCTCCTAAAAACAGAGGTGGCTAAATTCACGGCACCCATGCAAATGGAGAATAGTTGTATAACTGCCAAATCATACACCAATGCACTGTACGAACACGTACACAAATGCATAGATCTCGCCATACCCAATAGAGCCAAGATGCTCTCCTCCAAAAAAAAGTAAGCCAATCTGGTGGTCCCCTGCCATAAACAAACTCTACAACAGAAGGAGGAAACTGATGCAGAATAAGGTGAAGTCCCAAGACTGGAAAAACTCCCTTATCAGCCTCAACAAAAAGTTTAGTGCCCTCATCAAATCCTCTAAAGCTAGGTATGAATACAGAATTGCAGCAGGTAGTAAAGACAACCACAAGGCCTTCTATAGTTATGTAAAGCATCTCCATGGCAATACCCAGATTTGCTCTGAACTACTTCACAATGGTACCGCCTATACTGAGCCAACAGATACTGCCAATATACTGGCTGGCAGATTCAGTGCCAATTTTACCCCCCCCCCCCAAGGGAGCAGTCACAATACCAGTAAATTGCCAGGCACCCAGTATTACTGCTGCACAGGTTAAAACAGCACTGTCCAAGGCAAAAAATATAGCTTCTATGGGACCTGGCAATATTCCTGGCTGTATTCTAAATGAACTACAGAGTGAACTGGCACCTCACCTGTGTGCCCTATTCAATCACAGTCTCACCTCAGGCTTTGTCCCTACCGAATGATGCACTGCTACAGTCATCCCTCTCCACAAAGGAGGAGTGACTACAGACCCTGGTGAGCTATCGCCCTGTTAGCATAACGAGCCTGATATGCACAGCTATGGAACGCATCATCATGGACCTAATAAACAAGGATATAGGGAATCTCCAAACTCTAGATCCCACACAGTTTGGTTTTATGAAGGGTAGATAATGCCTGCTCAACTTGGTCAACTTCTTTGAGTTAGTCACCAGAGCTGTGGATGAAGGCAAGGTGGTTCATACAGCCTACCTTGATCTGGCCAAGGCCCTTGATACCATTCTCCATTCAGGAATCATAGAAAAACTCACTAAGCTAGGCATCAAGCCCTATATCACTAGGTGGGTTGCAAACCTGCTCACAGATAGAACCCACAGTGTGAAAGTAGCTGACTCCAAGTCAGACTGCCGACTAGTCACGAGTGGAGCCCCACAGGGTTCGGTCCTGGGTCCTCTCCTGTTTGGTATCTACTTCTCTGAAGTCCAGGCCAACACAAAGGGACTCTGGCTGACAAAGTTCACAGACGATTGCAAGTTGTGAGCTATTATTAACTCCCCAAGTGATGTTGACATCCTACAGAATGGCCTCACTGAAACCAACTACTGGTGTCAAAACCATGGCCTTAAGCTCAATGCCAAAAAATGTGTCATCATCCCCTGTGGGAAAAATCTGGTTCCCATGAATTACCACACTGATGGTAGTCCACTGAACAGAGAAGGTGTTATAAGAGATCTGGGAACACAGTTTGACAGCAGCCTCTCTTTTGATCACCACATTGCCACTGTGGTCAGAAAGTCCTTCTATGTGACACATCTCATTACTAAGGGTTTTGTATCCAGGAAGAAAGAGGTCTTTGTCTCACTCTACTCTTCCCTCATTAGGCCAATCATCGAGTACAATGCCCCATTTGGCATGTACCTCACTAGACACCTGCAACAACTGGAGAGGCTGCAAACGTACCTTACAAAGAGGATCCTAGGCCTTTAACACTTGTCCTATATGGACAGATTAAAAAAAACCCCAACTATTCTCTGTCTCATATTGCCTACTTAGAGGCAATCACTGCTTGACTTACAAAGCCATGACTGACCCAGCTCTGTTAGAAATGCTACATCTAAAGAAATCCCAATCCCTCCACACCAAATGCTCCAGAGACCTCAATTTCATTACCACAATTAACAGAACATGCTGGAGGGACAGATTCATAACCCAGAGACTGCCCATGCTATAGAATAGACTTCCCATACATGTCAAGCGGAACGCCTCACTGGCCCTCTTCAAGAAAAATTCTGATGAGTGGATGGGAAATAGAAAATTCACCCCGGGGATAACTCCAGTGGTTCTACCTGACAGAGGCACTGGGAACTAAGGTCAGGTGGCACTATGCCAGGGTAATCCTATAGGCTAGGCTTGTAAAGGCTCCAGGGCCATTAGCCTAGTATACTCCTATGAACCTATGAACCTATGAGCTACCCTTTCTATGAGGGCACTCAATTATCAGTTTCACATATTAAAGTATCTAGAGTCCCTACAAGACCAAATTGTTTCAAAGTCAGTGACTCTTTCAGACAAAGCTTTGTCTGAGGAAATTCAGGCAATTGATAGAGCAGTCCTACAGGTCTCCAGACATCCCTTACAATGTTGGTGAGAGGCATTGGATGGATTCTGCAGAGCAACCGCCGCAGGCGCTGGCATTCACAGACATGCCTGGCTCAGGACTCGGCCTCTGTCAGACCATGTCAAGACCGAAGTCCACCAAACTAAACTAAACAAACAGGTCCTTTTTGGACCTCCAACTGAAAAGCTTTTTGAGAAAAAGGACAAAAAAGAAAAATAAATAAAAACAGTGAATACATTTTACCTTTCACCTACACCAAGGTATAACAGAAACTTTGAAAAACACCAGCAACTTTAAATATTTAATATATGCATTTATTGCTTTAAATGTTTGTTGATGAATTAATTAATTGATAACAGCTGTGAATTAATTTGTGTGTGCATATATACTTGCTTTAAGTTAGAAGCAATTGTGATCCATGAAGGCGAATTGCCGAGGTACCAGATCGCTTTTTAAATAAAGAATTGCTGGTATAGTGCTGGAATTATGTTTCTTATAACAGAAACTTCCCCTCCAAACCATGGCCTTTCCCCATAGACAGGACAAGAGAAGGTCTCTTTGTGCTAAGATAACCAGACAATAAAGGAGGTGGCAGCCTGAGCAAATCCAGAGACCAGGGAGTTACAAAGATCCCGCCCAACGAAGAGACCAGCTGTGGCTATGTTCAGCCTTTGACCCTTCAATCCCTACCTATCCTCACCTCCAGTCCTCTGTCAGGTAGACTCTCCTACTTTCTACTCTAATGGAAGCTCATCACCAAAGACCAGTGGATCCTCTGTATCATAGAAAAAAAAGGGTTGCTCCATTCAGTTCAGAGAAATCACCCCTTCCTAGGCATGCCAAAACACACAAAAGAGCAGGAGAGTCTCTTACGTCAAATCATTCTGGATCTACTAAAACAGTTATCCATTCAGCCTATTCCTGTAGGTTGGGAGACGAATGGCTTCTATTCATTGATTTTTCTAGTCCCAAGAAAAGTAGGCACCTGAGACCTATTTTAGACCTGTAGAGACTAAGCAAGTTTCTTCATGTCCCAAAATTAAAAATGCTAACTTTACAAAATTTTACTTCCCCTGATTTTCCAGTATGCCTACATGGACACTTACGCCCATGTCCCTATCACAGACAGTCACAGGAAATACCTTTATTTTGTGGCAGTAAGCTTGAACTACCAATTCTGTGATTTACAATTTGGTGGAGTACAAGTAGACCTGGTGGTGGAATGAGGAAGTACAGGATAGTATACAGATGAAGAGGCTGGTGAAGAGGAAGTGGGATTGTCAAAGAAATGAAGAAAGTGGACATGAGTATAAGATGAGGTATATGGTGAAGAGAGAGAGGTGGCAAAGGCTAAGGATAAGGCATATGGGGAGTTGTATGAAAGGTTGGACACTAAGGAGGGAGAAAAGGACCTGTACCGATTGGCTAGACAGAGGGATCGAGCTAGGAAAGGTAAGGGTGATAAAGGATAATTAGGGAAACATACTCACAAGTGAGGGTAGTGTGTTGAGCAGATAGAAAGAGTACTTTGAGGGGCTGATGAATGAAGAGAATGAGAGGGAGAGAAGGTTAGATGATGTGCAGATAGTGAATCTGGAAGTGAAAGTGGAAGTGGAAGCAAGGAGGTAGTAAGGACAGCTATGAAGAGGTTAAAGAATGGAAAAGCTATTGGTCTAGATGACATACCCGTGGAAATATGGAGGTGTTTAGGAGAGATGGCAGTGGAGTTTTTAACCAGATTTTTAACTGAATCTTCGAAAGTGAGAGGATGCCTGAGGAGTGGAGAAGAAGTGTATTGGTAGTGATGTTTAAGAATAAGGGTGATGTACAGCGCTGTAGTAACTACAGAGGGATAAAACTGATCAGCCACAGCATGAAGTTATGGAAAAGAGTAGTGGAAGCTACATTACGAAAGGAGGTGATGATTAGTGAGCAGCAGTATGGTTTCAATCCAGGAAAGAGCACTACAGATGCTATGTTTGCTCTGAGGGTGTTCATGGAGAAAAGGAGTTGCATTCTGTCTTTGTGGACTTAGAGAAAGCATCCTTCTTCCAATATACCCAGCATCCCTCCTCAGCACATCTCCAAACCAATGCAATCTCACCTCTCTGGCTTTGTCTCCAAACCATCCAACCTGAGCTGACCCTCTAATATACTAATTTCTAATTCTGTCCATCATTGTCACACCCAATGGAAATCTTAACATCTTTAACTGTGCCACCTCCAGCTTTGATTCTGTATTTTCATCAGTGCTACCATCTCCAACCCATAAAACAGAGCTGGTCTCACTACCATCTTGTAGACCCTCCCTTTCACTCTTACTGGTGCCCATCTGTCATAAATCACTCTTGACATTCTTTTCCACCCCCTCTCCTTTGCTCAGTTCAAACAGTCATTATTTGGCTTACAGAACTAGTGTGCATTTGTGTAAAGTAAGATGGACTACTTAAATGGACATGTGATATATGCACAAAGTAGTTGAAATTGTTGGGGTGTATGTAGGGAAAAATGACTAGTCTGCTCTTAATATGTTCATAAGTGAATACTAGAATAAGTGCACTGCAGGGACTTTTTAAGCATAGGCAATAACCTGAGGTTCAAATCAAACCCGGTATCTTGTGTCGATGAGGTGTTGACCATTGTGCCAAACCCACCTACTAAAATTGAAAGTTCTACCAAATACAATCACAAAGCTTTCTTCATAGGTTAATACTAGGCTACCTGCTCATGTGGGCCATTTTAATCCAAGTCAATTACACCTCAAAGATGAGAATCAGACCCTGTACTCTGTGCCTTTGAGGTAAACACTTTATTATACTAACACCATCTTGCATATTATTCTGGAATTGCAGGAATAATGTGAAATGTGAGAAGTAACCTGGAATACTTTAATCTGTGGCAACTGTTTGTGTGGAGCATGGGCATGCTATTCTATCACAATCAGATGTCTGATTTGTACCTGGAAGAGAATATAATAGCATGCAGTGGGTGGGGACCTGAATGAAAGCAACTGACCCTCTTGTGATTTGTTCAGTTTAAATTATCTTTGAAAAACAAGGCATAAAATGTGTTGCAGAGCATCCAGACTTGGTATCTTCCTGGGGCACGGTTACCCCACACTCCAAGGCTGTATACGTGGATTTTGACACAGGCATAGCAACATGTGCCCTAAAATCCACCTGGTCTAAAACTAGCACTTCCTAGAGGTGTGCATAGGAGACCACTGTACCTTATATGAGGTTCTGGGGGTGATTATATCCTTATTTCTTTAATTTTCTTCACAAACCTCAAAAGTGTGCACAGCTCACTATAGACTGAGTTAGGCCAGGGAAAGTGTGGTCATTATTTCAAGTTAGTGTCTTAGCCCAAGCGTTGTGCAAATTATGTTTAAAGATCTTCATAAAAATATAAATGAGTACAAATTAAACAGGCAATCGCAGTAAAAAAAATTACTCAATGGTTAAGGGTAAGCTAAATCAAATATGTTTTAGGGCCCCTTTAAAATATACTAATGTCGGTATGTCCTGGAGCCAGACAGGAACTAGGTACCATAAGAAAGGACCACCTTGTAATCTGGGTGTATCCTACAGCCAGCCAGGAACTAGATTCCATAAAAAGGACCCAGGTAGCTAATGGAGCAACAGTCAGAAAAATCAAGGTTATAGCATGGAACAACAAGGAGTGCAGAGTGTGAGTTGGATTCTAGCTGTGCAGAAGGTGCCATAGGTATGGTGGGCCACAGTCCTGAAGGGAACGATAAACCATTGCAAGAATCTTACAAATAATGTGTTGTCTTACTGGAAGCCAATGCAAGTTCCTCAGTATTACATAATGTGACGTGTCTTACAATGCCTAAGAGTACAGCAGCAGCAGTATTTTTCATCAATTATAATCAGGCAATCCATGAGTCAGAGAGGCCAAAATACAGAGCATAACAGCAATCTAAGCAAGATTATACCCTGGCATGAACAATAGTAGGAATGTGACTAGGAGGAATAAGGCTGATATTCTGCAGGTGGAAGCAAGATTTGATGACAGCTGGAATGTGGTGTGTAAGTGTCAGAGACTGCCAACAAAAATAAAAGCAAGATCATGCATCTCTGACACAAAAATACATTTGTCACCGTGATAAAAAATATCTAATGTTAGTAGCATGGAAAATCAAAGCCATTGGCTTAAAAGTGGTGAGTTTAACTTGTCAATGATCAATCAAAAGGACTTTCTTAGTTATGTTCATAATCTCAAAAGCACAATACAGCAATTCACTAAGCTGACTATAACAGAAGATACCAGCACTGAGGCTGAAGATATAACAAATCTAGTGGATGATAAATTCAGCTCTAACTTTGCACCTCTCTCCTTCCTGTCTGTCCATCAAGATATACCAGCAATTGGCTCACCTATACCTATCACACAAGGCCAAGTTCCAAAAGCTAAAATACTGCATTGATGGGTCCTGACAATATCCTTGAATGCATCTTAAATAGCATGATACACAATTGCCACCCCTCTAACACTGTTCAGCCTTAGCAGGTTGGTACAAAGTGAGTGGAGAACAGGTACAGTCATTCCCCTGCATAAAGGAGGGAGTAGTGAAAAACAAATATCCAGTAAGACGCCAAAGTCCAACCTGAGCAGGTAGCACAAATGAAGAGAAACAAAGCAAAGTTGGACACTGCTGACAGCTTAAAAATCTTCTTTATTTTTGCCATTAAACTAGCAATCCATTTTGTTTCTATTGTTGTTTTGGAGCATGAGCACCAATTTAAATGTATGTGTAGGATACAAAATCATGCCACATAGCAGCATTTTTTTCTTTTATTTCCCCGGAAACTGAAAGAAGTTGAATACTTTAAACTTTGCCATTGTTTGCCATAAGCCCAGTATTTATCTGAAGAAGGGTCATCCCGAAAGCGATTAGCCTGTGATTTTTAGAATAAAGAAGATTTTTAAGCTGTCAGCAGTGTCCAACTTTGCTTTGTTTCTCTTCATAAAGGAGGGAGGATTGTTGACAGACCCAGGCAATTACAGACCCATAAGTCTGACCAGCTCATATGCAAAGCCATGGAAAGACTTATCAAGGAACTAATCAATAAGGACAAAGGAAACATCCAAACACTAGACCCCATCTCAGTTTTGATTCATCAAAAGTAGGTCATGCTTACTCAAACTTATGGACTTTTTTGAAAGGGTCACCAAAGCAATGGACAAAGGTAAAATGGTACACACCATTTACCCTAACCAGGTTAAAGCTTTTGATACAATCCCCCACTCAGGCATACTAGATAAGCTAAATAAATTTTGAATAACCTCCTATGTCACCTGCTGGATTGCAAAATGGCTCACAGATAGAATGCAGGAAATCAAAAATAGCGGAAATTACCTTCACAAAGAGACTATTCAGCAATGGAGTCCTCAGGGTTCTCAGCTAGGAACTCTCATGTTTGGCATCTACTTCTCTGAAGTGAAAGCCAGTAACAAAGGGCTCTGGCTGACTAAGTTTGCAGAAGACTGCAAGCTAGGAGCAGCCACTGAATCTCCAAATTACTCAACTATCCTGGAATAAGGGTTATCCCAAATAAATAACTGGTTCCAAAATCATGGACTGAAGTTAAATACAAAAAATTGTATTACTGTATCAATTCAGAAGCTGTATATCCCAGGGAGCTACCACATTGACCATACTCCCCTAAGAGATGACCCAGTTGTTTGGGATTTGGGAACTTATGTGGACAGTAACATAATGCTTGACTAACACATGCCCATTGCTGTAAAAAGTCCTATATTGCACAGCTTATAAATAAAACGATTCTGTCTAGGTATAGGGATGCTATTGTTCTCTTGTACTCAGCTCTGATTAGCATAATCATGGAGTATAATGCACCTTTTGGCATGTATCTGCCTAGACAAGGCAACAACTGGAATACCCACACAGATACCTTACTGAAAGCATACAAAGCCTAAACAATATGTCCTTCATGGACTGACTCAAAGCCCTGTAACTATACTCAGTCTCCTACAGACTGTTAAAAGGTGACTTGTGTCTTGTACATAAGGCATACTCCAACCCAGTACTGATGGATTTACTGCACATCAGCAAGTCAAATAGCATCAGAAATAAACAGTCTAGAGATCTAAATCTCTTTCTGCAACATGAGCAAAATGGTTTAGTCTGACAGGTATATCTCACACAGTATACTGCTACACTGGAACAGACTCCCCATCCATGTAAAACAAAGTTCATCCCTATCCATATTCAAACACAGCTTGAATCTTTGCATGGGAAACGCAAAACATCCCAGGACTTTTCCCTGTACTGCTAATGGACAGAGGCAATACCCAGGTGCTATATCCCAAGTATGAACCCCCTCAAATTATCTATAGTATGATCCCAGTTATTCTCAGAAGGGGTGATATATAATTAACAACCACGGGATGGGTAAGGCCAATCTAACACCAAATGGGATAGGTTAATTCACTCACCAAAAGGGAAATAAGCTTAAAATTGCCTGCAAGGACAGCTAATCTAGTACTTAATTATGAAGTTATGATGATCTAATTGTGGATATAGTCCAGCTTTTAAGAAAAGTGAATAATGGCAGATACAGATTCCTGGAGAAAAGATTGGTAAAAGTGTGTGTTTTCAGCACAACAATGATATTGCAGACCTCTCAGATGAATGCTACCACCTAGTCACAATGAGTAGATAGAAAACAATAGTGAACCAACGATAGACCTCAAAAATGAATACCATCACCTAGTCACAATGAGTAGATAGAAAACAATAGTGAACCAAGGATAGACCTCTCAAATGAATACTAACACCTAGTCACAATGAGTAGATAGAAAACAATAGTGAACCAAGGATAGACCTCACAAATGAATACTATCACCTAGTCACAATGAGCAGATAGAAAACAATAGTGAACCAAGGATAGACCTCTCAAATTAATACTATCACCTAGTCACAATGAGTAGATAGAAAACAATAGTGAACCAAGGATAGACCTCTCAAATGAATACTATCACCTAGTCACAATGAGTAGATAGTAGATAGAAAACAATAGTGAACCAAGGATAGACATCACAAATGAATACTATCACCTAGTCACAATGAGTAGTTAGAAAAGAATAGTGAACCAAGGATAGACCTCTCAAATTAATACTATCATCTAGTCACAATGAGTAGACAGAAAACAATAGTGAACCAAGGATAGACCTCTCAAATGAATACTACCACCTAGTCACCATAAGTAGGTAGAAAACAATAGTGAACCAAGGATAGACATATCAAATGAATACTATCACCTAGTCAAAAGGAGTAGATAGAAAACAATAGTGAACCAAGGATAGACCTCTCAAATTAATACTATCACCTAGTCACAATGAGTAGATAGAAAACAACAGTGAACCAAGGATAGACCTCTCAAATGAATACTATCACCTAAGCACAATGAGTATTTAGAAAACAATAGTGAACCAAGGGTAGACCTCTCAAATGAATACTATCATCTAGTCACGAGTAGACAGAAAACAATAGTGAACCAAGGATAGACCTCACAAATGAATACTATCACCTAGTCACAATGAGTAGATAGAAAACTATAGTAAACTAAGGACAGACCTCACAAATGAATACTATCACCTAGTCACAATGAGTAGTTAGAAAAAAATAGTGAACCAAGGGTAGACCTCTCAAATGAATACTATCATCTAGTCACAATGAGTAGACAGAAAACAATAGTGAACCAAGGATAGACCTCACAAATGAATACTATCATCTAGACCCAATGAGTACACAGAAAACAATAGTGAACCAAGGATAGACCTCACAAATGAATGCTATCACCTAGTCACAATGAGTAGATAGAAAACAATTTGTGAACCAAGGATTGACATCTCAAATGAATACTATCACCTATTCACAATGAGTAGATAGAAAACAATAGTGAACCAATGATAGACCTCTCAGATGAATACTACCACCGAGTAGCAATGAGTAGATAGAAAACAACAGTGAACCAAGGATAGACCTCTCAAATGAATACTACCACCTAGTCACAATGAGTAGATAGAAAACAATAGTGAAACAAGGATAGACCACTCAAATGAATACTATCACCAAGTCACAATGAGTAGATGGAAAACAATAGTGAACCAATGATAGACCTCTCAAATGAATACTATCACCTAGTCACAATAAGTAGACAGAAAACAATAGCGAACCAAGGGTAGACCTCACAAATGAATACTATCACCTAGTCACAATGAGTAGATAGAAAACAATAGCGAACCAAGGGTAGACCTCTCAAATGAATACTATCACCTAGTCACAATGAGTAGACAGAAACAATAGTGAACCAAGGATAGACCTCTCAAATTAATACTATCACCTAGTCACAATGAGTAGATAGAAAACAACAGTGAACCAAGGATAGACCTCTCAAATGAATACTATCACCTAGGCACAATGAGTAGATAGAAAACAATAGTGAACCAAGGGTAGACCTCTCAAATGAATACTATCATCTAGTCACAATGAGTAGACAGAAAACAATAGTGAACCAAGGATAGACCTCACAAATGAATACTATCACCTAGTCACAATGAGTAGATAGAAAACCATAGTGAACTAAGGATAGACCTCACAAATGAATACTATCACCTAGTCACAATGAGTAGGTAGAAAACAATAGTGAACCAAGGACAAACCTCTCAAATGAATACTAATACCTAGTCACAATGAGTAGATAGAAAACAATAGTGAACCAAGGATAGACCTCAAAAATGAATACTATCATCTAGTCACAATGAGCAGATAGAAAACAATAGTGAACCAAGGATAGACCTCTCAAATTAATACTATCACCTAGTCACAATGAGTAGATAGAAAACAATAGTGAACCAAGGATAGACCTCTCAAATGAATACTATCACCTAGTCACGAGTAGATAGAAAACAATAGTGTACCAAGGATAGACCTCACAAATGAATACTATCACCTAGTCACAATGAGTAGTTAGAAAACAATAGTGAACCAAGGATAGACCTCTCAAATTAATACTATCATCTAGTCACGATGAGTAGACGGAAAACAATAGTGAACCAAGGATAGACCTCACAAATGAATACTATCACCTAGTCAAGAGTAGATAGAAAACAATAGTGAAACAAGGATAGACCTCTCAAATGAATACTACCACCTAGTCACAATGAGTAGGTAGAAAACAATAGTGAACCAAGGATAGACCTCTCAAATGAATACTAACACCTAGTCACAATGAGTAGATAAAAAACAATAGTGAACCAAGGATAGACCTCTCAAATTAATACTATCACCTAGTCACAATGAGTAGATAGAAAACAATAGTGAACCAAGGATAGACCTCTCAAATGAATACTATCACCTAGTCACAATGAGTAGATAGAAAACAATAGTGAACCAAGGATAGACATCACAAATGAATACTATCACCTAGTCACAATGAGTAGTTAGAAAAGAATAGTGAACCAAGGATAGACCTCTCAAATTAATACTATCATCTAGTCACAATGAGTAGACAGAAAACAATAGTGAACCAAGGATAGACCTCTCAAATGAATACTACCACCTAGTCACCATAAGTAGGTAGAAAACAATAGTGAACCAAGGATAGACATATCAAATGAATACTATCACCTAGTCAAAATGAGTAGATAGAAAACAATAGTGAACCAAGGATAGACCTCTCAAATTAATACTATCACCTAGTCACAATGAGTAGATAGAAAACAACAGTGAACCAAGGATAGACCTCTCAAATGAATACTATCATCTAGGCACAATGAGTAGATAGAAAACAATAGTGAACCAAGGGTAGACCTCTCAAATGAATACTATCATCTAGTCACAATGAGTAGACAGAAAACAATAGTGAACCAAGGATAGACCTCACAAATGAATACTATCACCTAGTCACAATGAGTAGATAGAAAACCATAGTAAACTAAGGATAGACCTCATAAATCAATACTATCACCTAGTCACGAGTAGTTAGAAAACAATAGTGAACCAAGGGTAGACCTTTCAAATGACTACTATCATCTAGTCACAATGAGTAGACAGAAAACAATAGTGAACCAAGGATAGACCTCACAAATAAATACTATCATCTAGTCACAATGAGTACACAGAAAACAATAGTGAACCAAGGATAGACCTCACAAATGAATACTATCACCTAGTCACAACGAGTAGATAGAAAACAATTTGTGAACCAAGGATTGACCTCTCAAATGAATACTATCACCTATTCACAATGAGTAGATAGAAAACAATAGTGAACCAATGATAGACCTCTCAGATGAATACTACCACCTAGTAACAATGAGTAGATAGAAAACAACAGTGAACCAAGGACAGACCTCTCAAATGAATACTACCACCTAGTCACAATGAGTAGATAGAAAACAAAAGTGAAACAAGGATAGACATCTCAAACGAATACTATCACCAAGTCACAATAAGTAGATAGAAAACAATAGTGAACCAATGATAGACCTCTCAAATGAATACTATCACCTAGTCACAATGAGTAGATAGAAAACAATAGTGAACCAAGGGTAGACCTCACAAATGAATACTATCACCTAGTCACAATGAGTAGATAGAAAACAATAGTGAACCAAGGGTAGACCTCTCAAATGAATACTATCACCTAGTCACAATGAGTAGATAGAAAACAATAGTGAACCAAGGATAGACCTCTCAAATTAATACTATCACCTAGTCACAATGAGTAGATAGAAAACAACAGTGAACCAAGGATAGACCTCTCAAATGAATACTATCACCTAGGCACAATGAGTAGATAGAAAACAATAGTGAACCAAGGGTAGACCTCTCAAATGAATACTATCATCTAGTCACAATGAGTAGACAGAAAACAATAGTGAACCAAGGATAGACCTCACAAATTAATACTATCACCTAGTCACAATGAGTAGATAGAAAACCATAGTGAACTAAGGATAGACCTCACAAATGAATACTATCACCTAGTCACAATGAGTAGATAGAAAACAATAGTGAACCAAGGATACACCTCTCAAATGAATACTATCACCTAGTCACAATGAGTAGATAGAAAACAATAGTGAACCAAGGGTAGACCTCAAAAATGAATACTATCACCTAGTCACAATGAGCAGATAGAAAACAATAGTGAACCAAGGATAGACCTCTCAAATTAATACTATCACCTAGTCACAATGAGTAGATAGAAAACAATAGTGAACCAAGGATAGACCTCTCAAATGAATACTATCACCTAGTCACAATGAGTAGATAGAAAACAATAGTGAACCAAGGATAGACCTCACAAATGAATACTATCACCTAGTCACAATGAGTAGATAGAAAACAATAGTGAACCAAGGATAGACCTCTCAAATTAATACTATCATCTAGTCACAATGAGTAGATAGAAAACAATAGTGAACCAAGGATAGACCTCACAAATGAATACTATCACCTAGTCACAATGAGTAGATAGAAAACAATAGTGAACCAAGGATAGACCTCTCAAATGAATACTACCACCTAGTCACAATGAGTAGGTAGAAAACAATAGTGAACCAAGGATAGACCTCTCAAATGAATACTAACACCTAGTCACAATGAGTAGATAGAAAACAATAGTGAACCAAGGATAGACCTTTCAAATGAATACTATCACCTAGTCACAATAAGTAGATAGAAAACAATAGTGAACCAAGGATAGACCTCTCAAATGAATACTACCACCTAGTCACAATGAGTAGATAGAAAACAATAGTGAAACAAGGATAGACCACTCAAATGAATACTATCACCAAGTCACAATGAGTAGATAGAAAACAATAGTGAACCAAGGATAGACCTCTCAAATGAATACTATCACCTAGTCACAATGAGTAGATAGAAAACAATAGTGAACCAAGGGTAGACCTCTCAAATGAATACTATCATCTAGTCACAATGAGTAGACAGAAAACAATAGTGAACCAAGGAAAGACCTCACAAATGAATACTATCATCTAGTCACAATGAGTAGACAGAAAACAATAGTGAACCAAGGATAGACCTCACAAATTAATACTATCACCTAGTCACAATGAGTAGATAGAAAACAATTAGTGAACCAAGGTTTGACCTCTGAAATGAATACTATCACCTATTCACAATGAGTAGATAGAAAACAATAGTGAACCAATGATAGACCTCTCAGATGAATACTACCACCTAGTAACAATGATTAGATAGAAAACAACAGTGAACCAAGGATAGACCTCTCAAATGAATACTATCACCTAGTCACAATGAGTAGATAGAAAACAATAGTGAAACAAGGATAGACCACTCAAATGAATACTATCACCAAGTCACAATGAGTAGATAGAAAACAATAGTGAACCAAGGATAGACCTCTCAAATGAATACTATCACCTAGTCACAATGAGTAGATAGAAAACAATAGTGAACCAAGGATAGACCTCACAAATGAATACTATCACCTAGTCACAATGAGTAGATAGAAAACAATAGTGAACCAAGGGTAGACCTCTCAAATGAATACTATCACCTAGTCACAATGAGTAGATAGAAAACAATAGTGAACCAAGGATAGACCTCTCAAATGAATACTATCACCTAGTCACAATGAGTAGATAGAAAACAATAGTGAACCAAGGATAGACCTCTCAAATGAATACTATCACCTAGTCACAATGAGTAGATAGAAAACAATAGTGAACCAAGGATAGACCTCTAAAATGAATACTATCATCTAGTCACAATGAGTAGATAGAAAACAATAGTGAACCAAGGATAGACCTCACAAATGAATACTATCACCTAGTCACAATGAGTAGATAGAAAACAATAGTGAACCAAGGATAGACCTCACAAATGAATACTATCACCTAGTCACAATGAGTAGATAGAAAACAATTAGTGAACCAAGGATTGACCTCTCAAATGAATACTATCACCTAGTCACAATGAGTAGTTAGAAAACAATAGTGAACCAAGGATAGACCTCTCAAATGAATACTATCACCTAGTCACAATGAGTAGATAGAAAACAATAGTGAACCAAGGACAAACCTCTCAAATGAATACTATCATCTAATCACAATGAGAAGACAGAAAAAAATAGTGAACCAAGGACAGACCTCAGAAATGAATACTATCACCTAGTCCCAATGAGTAGATAGAAAACCATAGTGAACTAAGGATAGACTTCACAAATGAATACTATCACCTAGTCACAATGAGTAGTTAGAAAACAATAGTGAACCAAGAGTATATCTCTCAAATGAATACTATCATCTAGTCACAATGTGTAGACAGAAAACAATAGTGAACCAAGGATAGACCTCACAAATGAATACTATCATCTAGTCACAATGAGTAGACAGAAAACAATAGTGAACCAAGGATAGACCTCACAAATGAATACTATCACCTAGTCACAATGAGTAGATAGAAAACAATAGTGAACCAATGATAGACCTCTCAGATGAATACTACCACCTAGTAACAATGAGTAGATAGAAAACAACAGTGAACCAAGGATAGACCTCTCAAATGAATACTACCACCTAGTCACAATGAGTAGATAGAAAACAATAGTGAAACAAGGATAGACCACTCAAATGAATACTATCACCAAGTCACAATGAATAGATAGAAAACAATAGTAAACCAAGGATAGACCTCTTAAATTAATAATATCACCTAGTCACATTGAGTAGATAGAAAACAATAGTGAACCAAGGGTAGACCTCTCAAATGAATACTATCACCTAGTCACAATGAGTAGATAGAAAACAATAGTGAACCAAGGATAGACCTTTCAAATGAATACTATCACCTAGTCACAATGAGTAGATAGAAAACAATAGTGAACCAAGGATAGACCTCTCAAATGAATACTATCACCTAGTCACAATGAGTAGATAGAAAACAATAGTGAACCAAGGATAGACCTCTCAAATGAATACTATCACCTAGGCACAATGAGCAGATAGAAAACAATAGTGAACCAAGGATAGACCTCTCAAATGAATACTATCACCTAGTCACAATGAGTAGATAGAAAACAATAGTGAACCAAGGATAGACCTCTCAAATGAATAATATCACCTAGTCACAATGAGCAGATAGAAAACAATAGTGAACCAAGGATAGACCTCTCAAATGAATACTATCACCTAGTTACAATGAGTAGATAGAAAACAATAGTGAACCAAGGATAGACCTCACAAATGAATACTATCACCTAGTCACAATGAGTAGATAGAAAACAATAGTGAACCAAGGATAGACCTCTCAAATGAATACTATCACCTAGTCACAATGAGTAGATAGAAAACAATAGTGAACCAAGGATAGACATCTCAAATGAATACTATCACCTAGTCACAATGAGTAGATAGAAAACAATAGTGAACCAAGGATAGACCTCTCAAATGAATACTATCATCTAGTCACAATGAGTAGATAGAAAACAATAGTGAACCAAGGATAGACCTCTCAAATTAATACTAACACCTAGTCACAATGAGTAGATAGAAAACAATAGTGAACCAAGGATTGACCTCTCAAATGAATACTATCACCTAGTCACAATGAGTACATAGAAAACAATAGTGAACCAAGGGTAGACCTCACAAATGAATACTATCACCTAGTCACAATGAATAGTCAGAAAAGAATAGCAAAACAAGGGTAGACCTCTAAAATGAATACTATCACCTAGTCACAATGAATAGATAGAAAACAATAGTGAATCAAGGATGAAAGCCCTTTGGTAGCACTCAAATCAAAGGATGTGAGAAGGAGGAAGAGGAATTAAACCATGAAACCACCATCTAGGCACAACACAGTAAATACGAGGCAAACCACTGGAGGACTTTACAGAGGCTCTGAACAATCTAAAAGAACAGAGCAATTAACTAAGACAAATGTAGATAAGAGATCAAAAAGGACAAACATTTTATGAAAAGCTGATCTCTCACAAGTAAGAGATTGGTAAAAACTCTAGGAAGAGCTTTCTCGGTACTGTGTCTAGCTCTATGAATTTTTCTTTCTTGTTTAAGAATTTCTGTTAGTTTTTTTGGTTCATGCTGGAATGTAACTGTTTTAATGAGAATGGTAATCTTCACCTCTAGAGATTATCGTGTGACAAATGTTCACAATTTTCCCATTTAGCCAAAACAGAGCAAAAAAGATCTACATTTCAGTTATATAACATTATGTCCCCCTTGCTGCTATGATAACAAAATTATTCAAATTTCGTCAGCAGCTATCTGCCTGTCTGTGTTCATTTGCAGGAAACTAGGGAATCACAGTTACAGACTTGCATCTTGATTGAGATAATTATAGAAATGTATCTTTTGAGCAACTCGTTTACCTTTGACCCAGATACACA
Organism: Protopterus annectens; assembly: GCF_019279795.1. Classification (NCBI taxonomy): domain Eukaryota; kingdom Metazoa; phylum Chordata; order Ceratodontiformes; family Protopteridae; genus Protopterus; species Protopterus annectens. The sequence continues at coordinate 1,866,184,771 of NC_056732.1, forward strand.
CATGCTGTGGAGTTACCCATCAACAGCTGTCTGCAGTCTTGACCAATGAGAATAAAATGCCATAAAAGGTAACCATATGAAGGATTTGAATGAGCTTTGTAATGCCTGACTGGCAATGGCTGGATAGATTATAAGTGATGTATAATGTTTGCAACTAAAATGTCACTATGTTTTGTTTTCATTAGTATAACTGTATGATTGCTTATATAAAGATGTTTCTTGTTTAAAAACAATGTATACTGTATGGCAGCTCCAACTAAGCCCCATGGTACGCAGCTTTAAGTCAATAAGCATAGAATCTGTATGCATGTAACATATATGAAAGAATATTTGCATAATGTAGCAGTTAATTCTGCTGACTCGTGATGAGAATTTTGTTACATGTAGGATTTCAGGATCATGTATGTATGATGCATGCTTAAGATGAGCATAAAGTAGCCACAAATAATGTTGATTATACCAGCAAAAAATGGTGCCATTGCATCTCCTGAAGGTCTTTATAAGCCTAGCTGTGTGTACCCAATATAATACTAGAGAAACCCAAAATAAAGGATCTTGCCTAAAGTTGAGATCTTACTTAGCAATGACTGCCCATATCTAGGAGGGTTATAGGTGAAATCTCCAGCAGGAATTTATGGTTTCCCATCCAGTCATCCAGGCTATGCTTAAACAGGGTCATAGAGGGGATTTGTCTGATGTGAATTGTTAGCCTATTCCAGTGGGGTGACACCCTCTGAAAGACATATTTGTCTCTCCAGCAGGTCCTGTTTATGTCACAGGCCAGGTTAAGGTCCCTGGAGTGGCTGACCCTTGTCCCATGTGACTTGCAGATGTGCAGCATTTCCGTTAGGTTTGGATCCGAGATTGCTCTGTAGGCCAGGCACACATTTCCTATAAGTAGTCTGTGTGCTACTGAGTACAGTGACAGTGTCTTCAGTCTGTCAATGTATGACATGTGCTGGAGACCCTGAATCTTGTTAGTTAGAAATCTCTGAAGTCTCTTAAGTTGCTGCAGGTGCCTGGTATGGTACATACCAAAGGGAGCATTGTACTCAACTATTGGCCTGATGAGGGTGGAGTACAGGGGTGTTATGACCTCTCCCACTCTTGAGGCAATGCCTTTGCTAATGAAGTGTGCAATGTAGAATGCCTTCCTTACCACAGTAGACACATGGTGGTCAAACTTTAGGCTACAGTCAACTTGCATTCTCAAGTCTCTCACTATTGAGTTCTTACTTAGAGTATTATTATTTATATGATAGTCTGCAGGGATATAGTTTTTACTGAATAGGATGAAAATGCATTTTTTATCATTGAGTTTGAGTCCATGACTTTGGCACCAATCATTGGTTTGTGTAAGTCCCTCTTGAAGTATATTGACATATTTTGGGGATTCAGTGATTGCTTATAATTTGCAGTCTTCAGCAAACTTGCTCAGCTACAGCCCCTCTGTTTTGGCCTGAACTTCTGAGAAGTATATTCCAAACAATAGGAGGCCCAGCACCCCAGCACTGACCCCTGTGGAACCTCACTGGTGAGAGTTCTGCTGGTTTAGGTAAAGTCCCCAACTTTGACTGAGTGTGATCTGTTAGCAACCCACCCGAAGACATAAGGGTTGATATTCAGCTGGGATAGTTTATCAATGATGCCCGAATGTGGGATTGTATTGTAGGCCTTGGCTAAGTCAAGGTAGGCTGTATGCACAGATTTGCCTTCGTCTATGGCTTTGGTGACATTTTCAAAGAAGTCCACCAGGTTTAACAGGCATGACCTGCCTTTGAGAAAACCAAACTGCGTCATATCAAGGGTTTGGAGATCACCTATATCTTTATTTATAAGGTCTATTATGATTTCTTCCATGGCCTTACAGGTAAGGGTGGTTAAGCTTATGGGCCTGTAGTTCTCAGGGTTTGTTGTTGTGCCCCCTTTATGAAGGGGGGATGACAGTTACTGTTTTCCATTCAGCAGGAACAAAATCAGTCCTCAGGCTGTGGTTGAACAGAGTACCTAACGGAGTTGCTAACTCATGTTTTAGACCATTTAAAACACAATCTTGGATGCCATCCAGTCCCATAGAGGCTGTGTTTTTGGCCTTGGAGAGAGCATTAATGACTTGCTCTTTGAAGATGTAAGGTGGGGGAGATGTGGATGGAATGCTTTGTGGAATGTTTGGAAGGGACGGGGGAGAACTTTTGGCCAAACCTGTTAGCTAATATGTTAGCTTTTCACAGGAGCAGTGTGTGTGATGCCATCCACAGCTAGTTCAGCACACATCTGGATCCTACTTTTGAGGTTATGGATATAGCTGAAGAATGCCTTATGGTTATCCTTAACTATGGTTGTTAATTTTTTTTGAAGTTGCCCTTAGAGGATTTTATAAGTTGTCTTATTTGTTTGTTCAGGCAGAGGAGGATGTTCTTCCAGTGCCAGGACCTCTATTTTTTATTTTTAGACAGCAACTTCTTCCTCTTGTTGTATAACTTATTAATGCTAGATGTCCACCAGGGAGGCTTTTTTCTTGAGGATCTTGTTTTGATTCTACCAGGTACAGCTGTGTCAATACAGTTGTGTAAGTGTTTGTACAGGACATGTGTGTATACCTTAGTATAGTTGTCAACACCATCTATGGGAACAGGAGTTTGGAAATTATTTGAACCAGCCCTTAGTAGGGTATAAATAGCTTAGGTGAAATTTTTTAGCCTAATTTCACCTAGGAGGGGTTCAGGTATTATAGCTACTTTAAGTGTGATTGATCTGTGATCAGATTTAACCAGTAAGGGTCCTATACTTGTGGTGGTGCAATGGTCACCAATGCTGGTGAGGAAAAGGTTGAGAATATTTGAGCCCCTTGTGGGGTTGCATACTATTTAAAATGTTCCAGGGCATTAATGTAAACAAAGTCCAGGATCCTTTGTGAGAACATGTTGGTACTCATATAAGGTTCCCAGTCAATGGACAGTTAAAATAACCCATGACTAGAGTGTTTGGTTGTAATTTGATTGACTCAAGTAGGTCCAAATAAGCAGGGTAGGTATCTTGGTTTATTGAAGGGGACCTATAGCTAACAATGACTTGAAGGGGGTCTTACACACAGTTAAACTTGAAGTAACTCCATGGAGTTTTCCTGTCTAACCAGTCTAGAGGCGTATTTATCTTTGATGAATATAGATACTTCTACTTTCGTTCTGGCCAGTTCATGTTGCGGTTTGAAGATGTGGAAGGCATTGTAGCCTGTAAAAAACAGTAGAATAAACAGACAATTGATGTTGATGTTTGTAGAGCTGTGGTATCAGAATAACATAAAGCTTAGCCAATTACTTAGATAAGTCAGCGATTATTTTAGTTACAAATGTATTTTAGTACATTCAGCAGTAGATGATACACTGTTACATATGTATTTTAGTACATTCAGCAGTAGATGATACACTGTTACATCTGTATTCTAGTACATTCAGCAGTAGATGATACACTGTTACATCTGTATTCTAGTACACATAGCAGTAGATGATACACCGTTACATCTGTATTCTAGTACACACAGCAGTAGATGATACACTGTTACATCTGTATTCTAGTACATGCAGCAGTAGATGAAACACTGTTACATATGTATTTTAGTACATTCAGCAGTAGATGATACACTGTTACATCTGTATTCTACTACATTCAGCAGTAGATGATACACTGTTACATCTGTATTCTAGTACACATAGCAGTAGATGATACACTGTTACATCTGTATTCTAGTACATGCAGCAGTAGATGATACACTGTTATGTCTGTATTCTAGTACACATAGCAGTAGATGATACACTGTTATGTCTGTATTCTAGTACACACAGCAGTAAATGATACATTGTTAATCTGTATTCTAGTACATGCAGCAGTAGATGATACACTGTTATGTTTGTATTCTAGTACACATAACAGTAGATGATACATCATTACATCTGTATTCTAGTACACACAGCAGTAAATGATACATTGTTAATCTGTATTCTAGTACATGCAGCAGTAGATGATACACTGTTACATCTGTATTCTAGTACATGCAGCAGTAGATGATGCACTGTTACATGTGTATTCTAGTACATGCAGCAGTAGATGATACACTGTTACATCTGTATTCTAGTACATGCAGCAGTAGATGATACACTGTTACATCTGTATTCTAGTACATGCAGCAGTAGATGATACACTGTTACATCTGTATTCTAGTACATGCAGCAGTAGATGATACACTCTTACATCTGTATTCTAGTACATGCAGTAGTAGATGATACTCTGTTACATCTGTATTCCAGTACATGCTGCAGTAGATGATACACTGTTACATCTGTATTCTAGTACATGCAGCAGTAGATGATACACTGTTACATCTGTATTCTAGTACATGCAGCAGTAGATGAGACACTAGCAGAACATTGTCATACTGGAGAATTAAGGAAACAGATTGCAGAATAGGAGGAAATATTACAGAAATAGCAACAGTTATCCTGTAAAAATGCAGTGCAGTCAGCAGTTGGAGAGTGTACTGAACCCACAAGTAAGATTATCATCATAAAAATTTAGATGACTGAAGGCAATAATACTCTGCTACTTGAGTCACACTATAAGTGACATTATCATCTGGCATATAAGTGGAAAGATTGTTATTTGTTAAACTAGCAATAAAGGATTAGTGACATAAAGGCGGGTATGTTAGCCTTTCCACTAACATGAGGTGTTATACTCACATATTACTACTACTGTTATACTCACACATTACTACTACTACTACCGTCTCTTGTATACCAGTGTATGAGTGGAAGTATGCATGTATGTATACGTCCTCTCCAACACACACTTATTGGTATAAATCTGTATGCACATTAGATGTCTATTTATCTGTCTTCTATCATCTATCTGCGTTTGTGTTTCATTGTAGGCAGGAAACAGATACAGAGACAGATTTATATAGATACACAGGTATACACAAAGGTATATCTTTATGCATATATTCAGACCTACAAATATATACAGCATATGGACATGTAAATATATAAAGATATATAGTAAATTTATGGTATATATCTCTCTCTCTATATATATATATATATATATATATATATATATATATATAAATACACACACACACATGATATATATATATATATATATATATATATATATATATATATATATACACACACATGCGGACACATGCACATATATATATATATATATATATATATATATATATATATATACACACACACACACACACACACACACACACATGCGGACACATGCAGATATGTTTATTTATATTACTTATTTCCATACTGTCAACTGGGTAAGTAGTCTTGGCAACACAACTGTTCTACCACAAGATGGATCTCTTAGAGTAAATGAAGGAGAATTACAGTAAGAGAGTGCAGTTGTATAAAATCTTACCATAATGGTAGGTGTCTTTGCTTTCACTGCTGCAGTATTTTTAACATATGGGATTCCCTACCATGGAAGCCCGATGTCCAGACAGTCTACCAAAGACTCCTGTTGCTTTAAAGATATGCCAAATGTCACCCAAATGCTCCTTGAGTAGCATAGGGCATAAAGGTGACATTCAGGCCTACCATAGTCAGAAATGATTGCCCCAGTAGGAACACCAGTCCAAGGAACCCAAGAGGTAATCTGTACATCCAGGAAGGCAAAAAACTAGAAGGAAGGAGGGATGGAGTGAATACTGCAGCAGTGAAAGCAAGGACATCTACCATTATGCTAAGATTTTACACAACTGTACTACATCGTTGCATTTACTGCTGCAGGATTCTTAACATATGGGAGAGTGCCAAGGCTCAAGGGGAAAGGAGCAGAAGAGTCCCCTAATAAGCCATGAAGAATGGCACTAGCAAAACCATCCCTAGCTCTAGAGATAACAACCAACTTGTAGTGCTTGGTAAAAGTATATACAGAAGTCCAGGTAGCTGATTCAAGAACAGAATTAGTATCTAAGTCCGTGAAAAAAGCAACAGAACAAGCCACAGCTCTAGTAAAATGAGCCTTGACTGAAGAGGGAAGGCTCTCGCCATGAAAAGTGTAACAAAAAGAAATAGCTTTATAAGTCTAAGAAGAAATAGTTTGCTTGGATACAGCAAGTCCCAAAGATCTAGGATGCAAAGATTCAAATAACTGATCAGATTTTCCAATAGCCTTAGTCTTATCCAAATAAACATTGAGTTGCCTGCGCACGTCCAGTGTATGTAGCATCCTGTCACTGTCAGTTTGCGGAGAAGGGAAAAAAGTAGGCAGATTAATAGACTGATTAAGTGATAGCTCATTAACCACCTTGGGCATAAAACAAGGGTTAGTGTGCAAAGATGCTTTGTCCTCATTAAAGATCAAAAAAGGAGGACAAGCCATAAGAGCCTGTAACTCGGACACCCATCTGGCAGAAGTTAGAGCTAACAAAAGAACAGTCTTCCAGAAACAATGTTGCAAGAAAGCTGAAGCAGCAGGCTCAAAAGGAGCCTGTTTCAACTTCTCCAAAACAAAATTAAGATACCAGGGAGGATGAACAGGCTTTCTGGGAGATCTAATATTAAGGATGCATTTAAGAAATTGTTTCACCTCAAATCTAGAAGCTAAAGGAGAAGAAAAAGGCAGACAAGCAGAGACAACTGATAAGTGGGCCTTAATAGAAAAATAGGCCAAACCAGCATTGAGCAACTCACACAAATAAGAGAGAACCACATGAACATCCACAGTAAGTGGGTCCAGGTTACGTGAGAGACACCAAATGGAAAACCTCTTCAATTTGGATAAGTAGGATTTCCTAGTAGTAGGTCTCCTGGCCTCCTGCAGGACTTGCAGCATGCCCTCAGAAGAAAGGTGTCTATGAGAAATCAAAATCCTGTCACCCACAGTGTCAGTTGAAGCGTGGCCAAGTGGGGATAGATTTCAGATCCCTTATCTTGTGAGAGTAGATCCACCCTGCGAGGTAACTTGTGATGATTGCCCCTGGCTAAATGCAGAAGAAGAGGGAACCAGTGCTGTTGAAGCCAAAAGGGAGTCACCAACAAGATTTTGGGAGCATCCTGCTGAATTTTGAACAGGACTTTTGGAATGAGAGGAAGGGGAGGGGAATGCATAAAGAAACATCCCCTTCCAAGAAAATGAGAGGGCATCCTCCTTCCACACCAGAGGACTTGTCTGTTTATAGAAGAGGCAAAAAAATCCACTTGAAAATTTCCCCACTGGTGGATAATGTCCAAAAACACATACCTGTGAAGAATCTATTCGTTGGACTGAGTTAAGGACCTGGTCAAAGTGCCTGCCACAATGTTCTGACCACTAGGGATATACATTTCCAGAAGAGTCACTTGATATTTGACAGTCAGATCCCATACCAGAAGTGCCAACTGGCAAAGAAGATAAGATCTCATGCCTCCCCATTTGTCGGTATACCACATCACTGTGGTATTGTCTGTCAACACCTTGAGAGGCCCTGGAGACAAATGAGGAGGAAAGGCCTGAAGAGTAAGCAAAGGAGCTCTCATCTCTTTGACACTGATGTGCTCCTTCTGCTGACGAGGTAATCACACCCCCCTGAAGTTTTAGGGAGCCAAATATCACCCCCCATTCCATGCATGAAGCGTCTGTGAACAATTTCTGAGAAGGAAGAAGGAGATGAAAAGTGATCCCTGGATTCAGAGACAATTGCTGAATCTGCCAGTGAAGTTCCTGTCTGAGACAAGGAAGAAGAGGAACTACAAAGCCTAGAGAATGTGCATGTGGAAGCCACAGTGACTACAGAAACCACTGAAACATTCTCATGTGAAGTTTGGCCAGATGGAGCATCAGAATGGCGGATGCCATGAAACCCAGAGCTCTCAGAAACCCCTTGGGGGTAAAGGAAGAAGAGTGTGAAGTAAAGAAATGAGAGTTGAGGCCTTTGGAGGGATCAGGGATGCAATCATAGACACCAACTGAATCCTGCAACCCATCAAAATCATGATCCTAAGAAGGAGTCAGAGAAAACTCTGAAATGTATAGCGAACCCCAGGCTCTTAAGAAGGGAAACGGCAAAATGAAGATTTTGCAAAAGGGTCTCTGCAGAGAACGCCTGAATCAACAGGTCATTTAAATAAGGAAAATGTGGATCCCTTGAAGCTTGCAAAAAGCAATCACATGAGCAAGGCATTTGGTGAACACCCTTGGGGCAGTAGAAAGGCCAAAGGGCAAAGCAGAGAACTGAGAATGCCAGGAAGCAATAGAGAAACACAAAAACATCCTGAAAAGAGGATGGATTGGAATATGGAAACTAGCTTTCTTGAGATCCAGAGATGCCATATAGGCCTGAGGAAGTAAGAGAGTAAGCAAAATCTGAGGAGACAACATCCAAAAGGAAGGCAATTTTAGAAAACTGTTTAGATGAGACAGGTCCAGAATAGGTCTCCAAGTGCACTAGAAACAGTTTGAAGTAGAACCCTTTCCCCCTTTGGGACACAGGCACCTCTTGAATAGTACCCTGAGTCAAGAGATTTTGAAGAACCTCTGGGGAAAAGGGAAGTTGTTTCAGAGGATGCTGAGGAATGCCCATAAAAGGAGGATGGAATTTCCACACCATGATGTACCCCTGACAAATGACTGACAGAACCCAAGAATCCTGAGTGATCTGAAGCCAAATGGGAAGAGAAAGAGGAATGTGGCTGGTTTGTCTGGAAAGGAAAGCTTTGGAGTTCCTAAAAACTGAGGAGCCTTAGCAGGAGTAGCCCATTTGCCACTCGTCTTACGTTTAGTAGAAGGGTGGGATTGCCTACAAACAAAGGCAGGCTTAGCAGGGTAGTTTCTCTAAAATGTAGGCACAGGAGAAACAAACACACGTTTAAACTCCTGTAAGGCCTTAACCTTATCCTAAAGGGACTTAAACAAACTAGAACAGCTTCTCCAAACAAAAGCTTAGAATCCAGAGGAACATCCATCAACTTAGCCTTAACATCATCAAGTAAAGGTTAAAGCCTAAGTCAAAAATTCTTCCTCATCACTGAACTGAAAGAGCAGCCCTAGAAGAGGCATCTGCCATGTCATAACTGCATTTAATAGAATGAAGAATGACTTGCAAGGAAGTCCCTAGCAAGGAAAGAACAGGCATTTTACCATCAGATTCTGGAAAATCAGAAATAAGTTGACAAGCCTGAGAAATAAGAGCCAACACATACCGAGACATATGGGTCTGATAAATGATAGTTCTAAAAGATAGGGTAGCCGAAACGTAAAACTTCTTACCTGCCCTTTCCATAGCTCTGCTGTCCTTGTTAGAAGGCAATAACTTAGGCAAATGAAGCAACTGAAATAGCTTATCAGAGGCTACAAGCACTACACAGGGGTCAGCAGCAGGACATTTATATAAAAAAATGGCAATGCTCAGGCAGCCTATAATACCTGTCAGGTTTTTTGGGAGCAGGGGGCAGAGAATCAGGTGCATGAGAGGCATTGGAAAAAGCATCCAACAAAGCAGCCAAAACAGGAGGAACAGCTGCAGATTTAGGAGATTCTAAGTGCAACAACTCATAGTACCTCTTATGGATATCAGAGACGTGAGCACAATCCCACTTAAAAAAATCTATCATCCCAGAGAGTGTGTCCCAAAAGGAAATCTCCTCCAAAGGAACATCAGGACTAATAGATTCCTCTCTCTCTGACCCATAGTCCAAAGGAGAAGGAATCTGAGTAGAATAAGTCATGGATTCATCAGAATCCAACTCATCCTCAGAATAATCCTGTTCTCTAGACATTTTAAGGGGAGTAGAGAACCAAGGAGGAGCAGGAACTGAAACCCCTTGAGGAGGCTTTAAGGACATTAAAGAGGTTAATAGCCCCTGAGTAAAGGCCTGCCAGTCACTTTGTGGATGCCTAGGAGCAAAAGAAACATGTTTAAGTTTTTGTTTCTTTTTTAAGGGAATGTCCCCTCCAAAAAAACTGAGAAGGCTCAGACCCAAGATAACAGTCTTGAACTGTGGTAGGAACTTCTTCACCAACAAAAAATGGAGAAACTCCTCTAAGCCCCTCTGAAAAAATCAACAGTGGTTCCCCCTGAACATCCAAGATTGATGCCTGCAAAGCTTCTTCAGACATGCTGCCAGCCGAATCCTCATCAGCCTCTAAAATGGTCACTGCAGACAAATACAATAACATAGCCGGGAGCATCTCCAGGTTTGTAATGACCTCGGGAGAAGCACTAGGCAGAGGGTTGATAGCTGAAGATTCTGGTCATACCTTTTTCATCTTCTTCTTCCCTAATGCCTGACCCTCGGGGTGGGAGATTCCATCCATTGTATCTTTAGCGAGAAGCTTAAGATGCTGGTTCTCTAGATACAAGGAAAGGGAAGAAAGTCCTACTGGGAAGGGTTTTCAGAACGAATGCCCGGCAAATCAAGCAAGACGTATGGTCATGAGATGCTCCGAGACAAAAAAGACACTTATTGTGGCAGTCTTTATGGCAAATCTATCTCCCATACTGGCATTTACCCTTACTGGATGACATTAACCCCTAGTTGTACAAAACAAGACAAGAAAAAACAAAACCCCCAACACGGCACTTACATGTGACTGCAAAGAAGTCAGCAAACAGGCGTATGTAGTCACTGGAGAATGAAAATGCAGTCAACTGGCAGAAAATGGACACAGATAAACAGACTGATGGTGAAAAGACATGTTTGGACTGGCGGCAAAGAAGTTCTGATTATGGTAGGCCGAAACATTACCTTTATGCCCTATTCTACACAAGGAGCATTTGGGTGATGTTCGGTATACCTTTAAAGCAACAGGAGTCTTTGATAGACTGGCCAGATGTTGGGCTTCCAAGGCAGGGAATCCCATATGTTAAGAATACTGCAGCAGTGAATGTAAAGACATCAGTGAAGTACACTACTGAACCAATTATGTGCATTGCATTCATTGTTTCAATCAAATACCTGCATTATCAGATATACAGAGTACGTAAAAGTGATAGATATTTAACAGCGCCTTGAACTGCAAGTCTGTCAGTAAGACATGCTGCTGCTATTGTTTATATGTTACATACATAATACATACATATGCACATACGTAGAAAAAATAGCTACTATAACTTGTCAAAATATAGGATTGTCAATGGTGTGTGACCTTGGTTACAGTACTTACTAGAATCTTTCCAGGCTTTGTTAAAAAAAAGAAACAGCTGTGAAATTAATTACCTACAGTAATATAGCAGAAACAGTAATGAGAAGTAAATGGGCAAAATATAGAGACTGCATTTGCTACAACTTTCAAAAGCAAATCAGTGCAAAAGTACCACAGTCAAACTTTTAGGAATTGTATAAAAGCTCAAAACATTTTGTTGCAACGCATGGAAGTAAAAAGTAAGAAAAGAAATGCAGCAGGAGGGAATCAATATAAACAAATAGTTACTGTGTGATGTTACTGAAATCCAGCAGGAGGGAATCAATGTTAGACAAATAGTTACTGTGTGATGTTACTGAAATCCAGCAGGAGGAATCAATATTAGACAAGTAGTTACTGTGTGATGTTACTGAAATCCAGCAGGAGGGAATCAATATTAGACAAATAGTTACTGTGTGATGTTACTGAAATCCAGCAGGAGGGAATCAATATTAGACAAGTAGTTACTGTGTGATGTTACTGAAATCCAGCAGGAGGGAATCAATAATAACAAATAGTTACTGTGTGATGTTACTGAAATCCAGCAGGAGGGAATCAATATTAGACAAATAGTTACTGTGTGATGTTACTGAAATCCAGCAGGAGGGAATCAATAATAACAAATAGTTACTGTGTGATGTTACTGAAATCCAGCAGGAGGAAACAATATTAGACAAGTAGTTACTGTGTGATGTTACTGAAATCCAGCAGGAGGGAATCAATATTAGACAAGTAGTTACTGTGTGATGTTACTGAAATCCAGCAGGAGGGAATCAATATTAGACAAATAGTTACTGTGTGATGTTACTGAAATCCAGCAGGAGGAATCAATATTAGACAAGTAGTTACTGTGTGATGTTACTGAAATCCAGCAGGAGGGAATCAATATTAGACAAATAGTTACTGTGTGATGTTACTGAAATCCAGCAGGAGGGAATCAATATTAGACAAGTAGTTACTGTGTGATGTTACTGAAATCCAGCAGGAGGGAATCAATATTAGACAAATAGTTACTGTGTGATGTTACTGAAATCCAGCAGGAGGGAATCAATATTAGACAAGTAGTTACTGTGTGATGTTACTGAAATCCAGCAGGAGGGAATCAATATTAGACAAATAGTTACTGTGTGATGTTACTGAAATCCAGCAGGAGGAATCAATATTAGACAAGTAGTTACTGTGTGATGTTACTGAAATC